>NC_042998.1:198068785-198076285 GCF_006345805.1 Octopus sinensis | reverse complement strand
AAGAGACCGATAGAATAAGTACTGGGCTTACAAAGAATAAGTCCCGGGGTCGATTTGCTCGACTAAAGGCGGTGCTCCAGCATGGCCGCAGTCAAATGACTGAAACAAGTAACAAAAAAAAAACATATATATATATAATGTGTGTAAAAGTATATATAATATATAAAAAAAAACATATATATGTATAATGTGTGTGTGTAAAAGTATATATAATATACACATATATCTATACATATGTATGCTTATGTGTGTGTATTTATATATGTATATATATGTATGTATGCATGTATGTATGTATGTATTTATGTATGTATGTATGTGTATGTATGTGTCTGTCTGTTTCTATTAGCTTATTCCTCTATTTATTTCACACACAGCACTAAAATCAATACATTTCCTCTCTCTCTCCTAACATTACTTTCACATTTTCATTAGAGTTTACTGCAAACATTTCCCATCTCTCTTACGCCTACCCTTTTATTTCATTCTTTACCTCGTTATTTCATCTCATCGCTCTAAAATTCCACCCTTCTGCTTGTTTATTTTCATTCTTGCAGCTAACTCAAAATGACTCCTATATATATTTTTTTGGTTTGTGTTTTTTTTCATTCTTCATTCTGTAGTTGTATTCTGAGAGCATTATCTCTCATGTTGTTGTTGTTGTTGCTGTTGCATTGTTCCATTCCCTCTGAGGTGCTTGGAATTTCTTTTTCATCTGTTCTTGCCTTCTCCGATTTCCCACTTTCCCTCTCCACCCCCACTCTCTCTCTCAAAATATAAGTAAATGCATAAGCATGATTATAAATGTAAATACTTAAACACATACATATATTTAAACACACACATATTCAACATATGTTTGTGTGTGTGTGTATATATATATATATATAAAAGCACCGTCCGTTCTTGTCCGTTGCCAGCATCGCCTGGCCCCGTGCCGGTGACACGTAAAAGCACCATCCATTCATGGCCGTTCGCCAGCTCTGTCTGGCACCTGTGCAGGTGGCACGTAAAAAACACCCACTACACTCGCGGAGTGGTTGGCGTTAGGAAGGGCATCCAGCCGTAGAAACTCTGCCAGATCTGACTGGGCCTGACGAAGCCTTCCACCTTCACAGACCCCAGTTGACCCGTCCAACCCATGCTAGCATGGAAAATGGACGCTAAACGATGATGATGATGATGATATATATATATATATATATATATAGGGAGAATTCACGAAAAACAAACAAAAGACAAAGACAGGTGGCGTACAAAAAACAAACAGATGTATTAGTATAACGCTCGGGAATTGAAAAAGGTCTTTTACGTTTCGAGCCTATGCTCTTCCACAGAAAGGGACACAGAAAGAAACAAGGGGAAAAAAAGGGGAGAAAAAAATGTGGGTAGTGGTTACCAATCTATCATGGCGACTAAGTTACGGGGATGGAAACAGGGCCACAAACACACACACACACCACACACACACACACACATACACATATATACATAAATATGTCTATATATGTATAGACATATATATGTCTATTCTCATATATATATGTATATGTTTATATATATATATACACATATGTATGTATAAATATGTGTGTGTATATATATATATATATATACACATATGTATGTATAAATATGTATACATATATATACACATAGCTATATATACAGAGGTTGGACAAAATAATGGAAACACCTTAAAATTTTAAAAAATTTAATTTAATATGGGATAGGACTGACTTTGGCAGTAATTACAACTTGAATTCTATGAGGTATGGACTCGTACCAAGTTTGAATTGTTTCCAAAGGAACTTTTGTCCATTCTCCAGCTAAAACGATCTCCAGTTCTTGTAGTGATGATGGTGGAGGATAGCGACTCCTTGCTTGTTTTTCTAAAATACACCATAAATGTTCATTAATATTAAGATCTGAGGACTGTGGTGGCCAGATAAGATGTTCAACTTCACTAGAATGTTCATTGTTCATCGTACCATTCAATAACAACTTCAGCTGTGTGCATTGGTGCATTATCATCCTGAAAGATTGCGTTCCTCACCGGAAACAGTTCTGCAACCATAGGATGAATTTGACTAGATAAAATAGTCTTGACTATTAATCCTGCCGTGAAGGGAAACCATTGGGTCGGCGGATTTCTAAGATATAGCTCCCCACCAGATCATCACAGAATCTCCTCCATGTTTAACAGTTGGAAGAAGGCAGTCTGGGTCAAATACTTCTTTTGGCTGTCTCCACATGTATACTTGGCTGGTGGTTGGAAATAAGGTAAAGGATGACTTGTCCTAGAAAATAACATTCTTCCACTGCTCTGCAGACCAATTCTACAGGTTTTTACTCCACTCTAAATGCTTTGCAATGTTTGATTTTGAAAGTAGTGGTTTTCAGATTGCAACCCTCCCATAAAATCCAGCTTTGTGCAGCTCCCAGCAAATAGTTTTTGTGGAAACTGTGTTCTTGAGGGGATCAGTAAGCTCTGCAGTAATTTTGGGGGCTGTAATTTTGTGTTCCTTTCTAACAATTCACGTAACAGTCTAACAGCTCCTATCTGAAAGTTTTGGTTTTCTTCCGGAGTTTTGTTCCAACATGGAGGTTTTTCCCTCTTTCTCAAAGGCAATCATTACTTTTGAGACAGTACTTCTTGATACACCAAACATTTTGGCTGTTTTTCATTATGCTAGCACCTGTCATACGAGCACCAACAATTTGACCTCTTTGAAAGTCCGATAGATCTGACATTTCAATGAATTTTAATTACCTTTTTCTAATGATGTCTGGAAAAAAACAGAAATTTTAGCAAAACATATTACACAACACTAATAATAAATAAAAAAACAAAAATAAACAAGCTTTTGATGGTTTTATAGATATTTCAAAATTATGATAGTATGATGCTAGGTGTTTCCATTATTTTGTCCAACCCCTGCATATATATATATATATATATATATATATAGGGAGAGAGAGAGAAATTCAGTTGAGGCACCAGAATTTAGTACGTTATTATCTATACAATTTCAAAATAAGGTGATTAAAATCAAAATTAGCAACAAGGCTATCCAGAGGTAATGCCGTACGATCGTTTCAAACAACTCCATTTAATTGAACAATGCAGTCAATTACATCAATTTAAATTGGACATGGGGCAATCGTTGTATTCTTTCTAGTCTTGAGGTTCACAGCCAAACAATTGGGTGGATTTGTGTGAAAAATTGCACACATGTGGAGACGGGTGCATACATTGGAATGCAGTTTGTATTTTTTTCCTAACACTCATACTTATCGAGAAAATCGATTAAAACATTTTCTAATTGAATTCCCCTGTTTGTTACGCCATTAAAACAACCAGTTGCTCACACAGCTGGCATATACCATTTCGTTTGTAACAAGGGGTGTACAGGATGACAGTCAGCCAAAACTTTTGTTATGCTGTCTCGCTTCTTTCACCTCTTTGTGGGGTTAATAATCTTAATATTTAATTCCCTTTTGCTCCAATCTAGCGAACCCCAAGGAAAAACTAAGCTAAGAGCACTAGATTCCTTGGAAGAAAGCAGTAAATGTATACGAAAACATATCATCATCATTTAGCGTCCGTTTTCCATGCTAGCATGGGTTGGACGGTTTAACTGGGGTCTGTGAAGCCGGAAGGCTTCATCAGGCCCAGTCAGATTTGGCAGTGTTTCTACGGCTGGATGCCCTTCCTAACGCCACCACTCCGTGAATGTAGTGGGTGTTTTTTACGTGCCACCTGCACAGGTGCCAGACAGAGCTGGCGAACGGCCACAAACAGATGGTGTTTTTACGTGTCACCGGCACGGGGCCAGGCAATGCTGGCAAACGGCCACGAACGGACGGTGCTTTTACGTGCCACCGACACGGGGCCAGACAGAGCTGGCAAACGGCCACGAACGGACGGTGCTTTTACGTGCCACCGACACGGGGCCAGACAGAGCTGGCAAACGGCCACGAACGGACGGTGCTTTTACGTGTCACCTGCACGGGGGCCAGCCGAGGCTGGCTACGAACACGAACGGATGGTGCTTTTACGTGCCACCGACACGGGGCCAGACAGAGCTGGCAAAGACAGAGCTGTATATAGACATATGTATATAGACATATGTATATATAAACATATATATGTAAACCTATATATATATACTCATATGTATGTATAAATATACAGACACACACACATGTGTGTATGTATATGTAACATGCAAAGAAGCTAGTTTGAAATCCTCTATAGGAGATGAAAGTAATAACTATACTGAGAAATATATTACTCTCTTTTACTCTTTTACTTGTTTCAGTCATTTGACTGCGGCCATGCTGGAGCACTGCCTTATTTTTTTAGTCGAGCAAATCGACCCCAGGACTTATTCTTTGTAAGCCCAGTACTTATTCTATCGGTCTCTTTTGCCGAACCGCTAAGTGACGGCGACGTAAACACACCAGCATCAGTTGTCAAACAATGCTAGGGGGGACAAACACAGACACACAAACACACACACATATATATATACGACAGGCTTCTTTCAGTTTCCGTCTACCAAATCCACTCACAAGGCTTTGGTCGGCCCAAGGCTATAGCAGAAGACACTTGCCCAAGATGCCACGCAGTGGGACTGAACCCGGAAACATGTGGTTGGTAAACAAGCTACTTACCACACAGCCACTTCTGCGCCTATGTATATATATGTATGAATGTAAATATATATGTATGGTGCGTGTATGTACATGTGTGTGTGTGTATACACATATATATGCATATATATATGTCTATATGTGTGTGTGTATGTATGTATATATATATGTATATCTATTTATTTATCTATGTATCTGTATGTATTTGTATATATATATATGTGTGTGTATGTTAGGTTGAATAAAAGTTTGTGTGCCCTGTTAAGCATTATTATAACATGGCATTATTATTATTCTTATTATTATTATTATCATTATATATATATATATATACACAGATATATATGTATGTATTTATTTATATGTATGTATATATGCATGTATGTATATATATATATATAATATATATATATATATATGTATATGTTTCTCTTTTTCATCTTCACTATTTCAAAAAGAACACAGCAATTGCATTTCGATTTTATACCGTTTATTAATATTCCAGATAATATTTTCTGCATATGCATCTGCCTGACTCTCTTATTGTTGTTTTTGTTGGTGTTGGTATTATTAATCATATGTTATATAGAACTATATTGGTTAGTCTCACCTCTATTACAGCACTAAGTTTCATCACTGATGAAACAGACGGCAAAACAACTGATTGCCTCTCTGTGCAACAACTGTGAAATATCTATTTTAAAGCTGGGTTTGATTTAGTATGTGAATGATTCACTTAATTCCTATATTTGTTTTTAGTCTAGTCTTAATACTAATACATTACCATGTTTAATATAGCTATATTGACACCTTGGGCAAGTGTCTTCTACTATAGTCTCGGACCGATCAAAGCCTTGTGAGTGAATTTGGTAGATGGAAACTGAAAGAAGCCTGTCGTGTATATGTGTGTGTGTGCATGTGCACGTGTGTATACATTTGTGTGCCCCACCAACATTGCTTGACAACCGATGGTGGTGTGTTTATGTCCCCATAACTTAGTGGTTCGGCAAAAGAGACTGATAGAATAAGTACTAGGCATGTGTAAAAAAAATTCGAGTGTGGCTGTTGCCAGTACTGCCAGATTGGCCCTCGTGCTGGTGGCACTTTAAAAGTACCCACTACACTCTCAGAGCGTTTGGCATTAGGAAGGGCATCCAGCTGTAGAAACTCTGCCAGATCAAGACTGGAGCCTGGTGCAGCCATCTGGTTCGCCAGCCCTCAGTCAAATCATCCAACCCATGCTAGCATGGAAAGCGGACATTAAATGACGATGATGATGATGATATATATTTGCCATGATAGATCGCTAGCCACTACACATTCTTTATTTTCTCTTCTTGTTTTTTTCTGTGTTCCTATCTGTGGAAGAGTGTACGGTCGAAACATTAAAGACTTTTTCATTTCCTGAGCGTGAAACTAATACATCTGTTTGTTCACTACACCACCTGTCTTCGTCTTGGTTTTTTTTTGTGAATTCTCCCTATATATAATATATATATATATATATATATATATATATATATATACATAATATATATATATATATAGAGATATACATATATATATATATATATATATATATGTATTAATATACATATTATTATATATATATATATATATATATATATATATATATATATATATTATATATATATATATACATATATATAATATATATATATATACATACATTATATATATATAATATATCATACATATATTATATATACATACATATATATATATATATATACATACATATATATATATATATATATATCATATATATATATATATACATATATATATATATATAATATATATATATATATATATATACATATATATAACATATATGTATATATATACATATATTTATTATATATACATATATATATATATATACATATTATATATATACATTATATATATATAATACATATATATATATATATACATATACTATATATATATATAATTATATACTATATATATATATATTATATATTATATATTATATAATAGATGTATATATATAAATATACGTATGTATAAAACACATACATAAACACATGTACACACACAAACACTCACAGAACTAATATCATATGCTTTTATTGATTATAGCAGATAGACAAGGCAGATAGCTTACTAGGAAAAACTGTGATGTAGTATTTTATAAGGAAACATACTAAAATTTGCACACCCATCCAACAGTTGCTCAGATCACCCTTGATGAAGCAGATATGATTTCAAACATGTATTCTAGTCATGGCCATGTTATCTTTCTATCCAACATAGTGCTAAGTTAGCATCTTTCCTTCTTTAACCCTTTAGTGTTCGCATTATTCTACCAAAACTAATGCTTTTTCATCCACCTTGTTTTGAATTCATCATGCATTATCTTCTAACTTTGAGAGTTTGATGAGGTAACTGTTAAGTTTTAAAACAATATTGTAGGGTTGGTGTGAGAGACCAGATCTGGCCAGTTTGAACATAAAACAGGCAGAATACTTTTGGCCGGATATGGCCGGTTTAAATGCTAAAGGGTTAAGATGCCACTTGAGAGCTATTTTACTGCTATTTCTTGTTAGTTATGTGACCATGTAGAAGTCTCACATTGGCTCATTTTCCATTGTTGGTTTCTTGGTTGCTCCTGGTTGAGGAATTTAAGGAGCAGTGAACTAATAATACTAATAATTAAAGACACCTAAAACTGCAGTGATTAACATTGTAGGTGTGTACGAGTTATATTTAACACAGGGAAAGACCATTTGCTGTGAATAGTGTTTCAGGAAATAATTCTCTGTTTTGACAATGTTTGTGGAAACACATCATTGA
>NC_042998.1:198056285-198063785 GCF_006345805.1 Octopus sinensis | reverse complement strand
ATATTATTAGAATTATCTCCTTTAGTTGTTGTTTTTAAATTTTTAAATTGTCATAAAAGAAAGTTTTGCTTCCAAATTGTATGAAGCTCAGTTATTCAAAGTTTTTCAATTCACTACATTTCATATGCGAAACCCTACTTTGAATATTTAGTGAGGAGATCCAGCTGTAAAAACACTGCCAGATCTGACTGGCCTGGTGCAGCCTTTGGGCTCCTCAGACCCCAGTTGAACCGTCCAACCCATGCTAGCATGGAAAGCGGACGTTAAATGATGATGATGATGATGATGATGACACGGGACCACAAGATGTGGTGATTTACTATACTTGATAAGATGCATAAAGCTCAGTAAAATTGCTGTTCTCCTTGAGGCATTACTTGAAGAAAATCCTGCATTATCAGTTGAAGAATTGGCAATATAGCTTAGTTCAAATCATACAACTGTTCATCGTAATCTTCAACAACTTTGAAAGGTTCCCAAACTTGGAAAATGGGTGCTTCATGAATTGTCCGAAAGCAAACTGCAAATCCCGAGTTGACATCTGCTCTTCTCTCCATTCTTGCGAACTCATTTCACCCTTTTAGGATAGACTTGTCACTGGTGATGAAAAATGGATCTTCTATTGAAATATTGAATGTCGTAAACAGTGGCTTGGTAAAAGGGAAAAAGCTCAATCACAACCAAGAAGGGAAATTCATGGGAAAAAGGTCCTTCTCTCTATCTGGTGGGATTCCAAAGGAGTAATTCACTTTGAATTGTTACCACCTAATGCAACAATCAATGCTCAATAGAATAAGTACTAGGCTTACAAAGAATAAGTGCTCCAGCATGGCCACAGTCAAATGGACAAATAGAGTGTATCTATATTCAGTTTTACTAAATTTAGCCATTGTAAATAATCTCAAAAAGAGAATTAGTGCAATACTACCTAAGGTATATATTGGGTTGTCCGGAAAGTTTGTGCCGATTTATAGTAGCTTACCTTTCGACTTATTTTAGAATATGGTTGAGTCCATAAAATAGGATTTGAGTACATCTCCATTTAGAGCACAGTTTAAGCCATATTTTCTTGGAAAAAGGTTTATGTTCCTATAACCTGTGTTAATTCTGTAACCCTTTAAAATCAAAGATAAGAAAGTTCATTTTCGGCAATTGATGCTTTGAGAACCAGACAAAAATTGTTGCAGCTCGGCTGGGATGTGTTACCCCACCCTTCATATTCACCAAATATTGCTCCTTCGGATTTCCACTTATTCAGGTTTCTGCAAAATAGTCTTAATGGTATTCCTTGGATGACGTAAAAAGATACCTTGATGAATTCTTTGCACTGAAACCACCTCAATTCTGGGAAGAGGGTATTTTCAAGTTAAAGGAAAGATGGAGACGCATTGTGCAACAAAGTGGTTCATATTTGGTTGATTAAAAATGTAATGGCAAGTATTTATTGACCTGTTTCTTTCCTTTAAAAATCGGCACGAACTTTCCGGACAACCCAATGTATTTAGATTTGCTCTATTAGAATTAAATATTGAAATATTACGATAAATCACCAGCTCTGTCAACCAATATACATCAATTTCAGAAGATAAATTGTGTTTTTATTAGTCCTGTTGTTGTCTACACGCATGTGTAACGGGATGAGAGATTCCTGCACTGGATGGGTGCTGCTTGCATCCTTTACATCAAATATTAATTGAAGAAAGAGTTAAGATTTTCCGTTAACTTCAACAGTATAAATACTTATTCCTTGATTCGCAATACAAACATTTCCTTCATCCGGGCGAATCGGCAACCTAGGAGCTTATCGGCAGTAGTCAAGTGGAGTGAGTCAATCCTGCCCATTCAAGCATAGCGGGGATGCGCCACGAGGTAACAGCTTGAGAGAGCTACTGGAGACATGCCTGTATCGTTCAGCTGCTAGCGTCAAAAGAGAGAGATACAAGAGAATTTCGCTGCTGCTAGTTTTTTGCACATGCGCATGAAGGAACTTCTGGCAGGCCTTCCGGAAGATTCCAACCCTGCGCATGCATGCTAGAGATTTCAAAGATGGCGTTACTACACACGTCTTCACACCAATTTTTAACAACTGCTTTACTCATTCTATATTATGTGTAGATGAGCTGGCAGAATCGTTAGCACGCTGGGCAAAATGCTTAGCGGTATTTCGTCTGTCGTTATGTTCTGAGTTCAAATTTCACCGAGGTCGACTTTGCCTTTCATCCTTTCGGGGTCGATAAATAAAGTACCCGTTTCGCACTGGGGTCGATGTAATCAACTTCATCCCTTTGTCTGTCCTTGTTTGTCCCTTCTATGTTTAGCCCCTTGTGGGTAGTAAAGAAATAGGTATTTCGTCTGTTGTTACATTCTGAGTTCAAATTCCGCTGAGGTCGACTTTGCCTTTCATCCTTTCAGGGTCGATAAATAAAGTACCAGTTTTGCACTGGGGTCAATGTAATCGACTAAATCCCTTTGTCCTTGTTTGTCCCCTCTATGTTTAGCCCCTTGTTGGTAGTAAAGAAATATATATTATGTGTAGGTAAAGGTACAGCTTGGAGCAGAGAAAGATAACCATCATAAATAAAATCTCTCTCCATTTCAGAATATCTCTGTGTCCATTTCCAATACAATCCCTCATCTGTCTGCCTTTGTAGGACACTGAGATATTCTTCCTAAAATATTAACATACTAATACAGCCACATCCCATGATACCTTTTGCATTTCACATTATTACCATCCTATTGTATGCTTCTGTCCTCATTCTCCCTGCGTCCCAACTGTGCTAAGCTCTGCTAGCTCCACTGCCATTTCACATCACATCTTCAGCACCATCCCATACTATAATCATTTCATAAAAAAGCCATTATCCTGCAGTGGTAAGTAGCTTGTTTACCAACCACATGGTTCCGGGTTCAGTCCCACTGCGTGGCACCTTGGGCAAGTGTCTTCTACTATAGCCTCGGGCCGACCAAAGCCTTGTGAGTGGATTTGGTAGACGGAAACTGAAAGAAGCCTGTCGTGTATATATATGTGTGAGTTTTTGTTTGTATGTCTGTGTTTGTCCCCCTAGCATCGCTTGACAACCGATGCTGGTGTGTTTACGTCTCCGTCACTTAGCGGTTTGGCAAAAGAGACCAATAGAATAAGTACTGGGCTTACAAAAGAATAAGTCCCGGGGTCGAGTTGCTCGATTAAAGGCAGTGCTCCAGCATGGCCGCAGTCAAATGACTGAAACAAGTAAAAGAGTAGAGTAACCCTGCCCTGTAATGCTGTTGCCATGAACTTTATAGTGAGTTTTTCCTGTCTCTTTTCAGGTTACAGGCCAATGTGAAAGCCAGTTCAGGCGTTGATTACCCAGCCTATGGTGTGACTGGGCCCAACAAAGAACGTCTACCTTCCCCTGGAGACCGCAAGCTTGCACAGAGTGCACAAATGTACCACTATCAACACCAGAAGCAACAAATGATTGCACTTGAAAAGTAAGTGCTGCGGCTGAGACTTCTTTTTTTTTTACTTTCTTTTATTTCTCTCTCCAAATATTTTTCTCATCTCTCTCCCTCTCTCTCTCACTTCCATGTCTCTCTTCCTCTTTCTTTTCTATCACTCTCTCTGCATTCTCTCGTCTTTCCCTTTTTCTCTGACTCTACCTTTTCTGTCTTTGTTCCTCTCTCCCTCTTTCTTTTTGCTCTCACCACTCCATCTCTCTTCCTCTTTCTTTTTTCTCCCTCTCCCCCTATCTCTTCCTCTTTCTTTTTTCTCACTCTCCCCCTATCTCTCTTCCTCTTTCTTTTTTCTCACTCTCCCCCTATCTCTCTTCCTCTTTCTTTTTTCTCCCTCTCCCCTCTCTCTCTTCCTCTTTCTTTTTTCTCACTCTCCCCCTATCTCTCTTCCTCTTTCTTTTTTCTCACTCTCCCCCTATATCTCTTCCTCTTTCTTTTTTCTCACTCTCCCCCTATCTCTCTTCCTCTTTCTTTTCTCTCACTCTCCCCTTATAACTCTCCCTCTTTCTATTCTCTTTCCATTCTACTTCTCTTCTTTATTTTCTCTCCACCATGCCATCTCTCTTATTCCTTCTTCTCTCTCCCTCTTTGAAAGTCTGTCTGTCTGTCTGTCTGTCCTCTCTCTCTCTCTCAAGTATTATTACTGGTAAATACCAAAATTGCAGGTGAAGTTGAAATGCTGATCAATGAAAACCGACATAATGAGGAATCCGTTGTTTCAAGACAGCCAAGAAACAGATTCCTCTCCATCTTCACATCATATAAACTTATCCAAATTATCAGACTTTGTTGTTTAAATTTTGCTGGCATAGACCTGCAATTGTTTCTATCATCATCTCCTTTGGTGACACAGACCATAATTAGTTTAGCTGACAAACATCTTTATCCCTAGTTTGTTGGCATAGACCATCATCACCAGTTTTTCCGACACACCTTCATTAGTTTAGCCAACACAGATCACCATCATCAGTTTTGGTAACACCAAACCATTATCAATTTTGCTCACACAGTCTGTCATTTGTTTAGCTGACATGGGCCATTATCGAAATCGATCAAAAATCAATGGAAATTGTAGTTGTGACACCAGTGCCGGTGGCACGTAAAAAGATCCATCCAAACGTGGCCGTTGCCAGCGCCGCCTTGACTGGCTTCCGTGCCGGTGGCACGTAAAAAGCACCAACCGATCGTGGCCATTGCCAGCCTCCCCTGGCACCTGTGCCAGTGGCACGTAAAAAGCACCATCTGTACGTGGCTGATGCCAGCACCGCCTTGACCGGCTTCTGTGCCGGTGGCACGTAAAAAGCACCATCTGAATGTGGCCGATGCCAGTGCCACCTTGACTGGCTTCCGTGCCAGTGGCATGTAAAAAGCACCAACCGATCGTGGCCGTTACCAGCCTCGCCTGGCACCTGTGCTGGTGGCACATAAAAAACACCCACTACACTCACGGAATGGTTGGCCTTAGGAAGGGCATCCAGCTGTAGAAACACTGCCATATCAGACTGGTGCCTGGTGGAGCCTCCTGGCTTCCCAGACCCCGGTCGAACCATCCAACCCATGCTAGCATGGAAAGCGGACGTTAAACGACGATGATGATGATGATGACATATGTTTATTTGCTTAGAAGGTTTTTGTCAATAGTTTGTCATTGGCAGTACACAATACTAAGTAGGCTACATTTGAAAGTGAGAATGACCACATTAATATTTATGTTCCCATTATCAATTGTGATATTCACATTTATGTATGTACTCAGCACCAGAATCCACTAAAGCAAACAAGAGTTCAAAGAAAAATCTTAAACGTAAAATAAGCATCTTACTGTACAAGTGCTACGTGATGCAGTTGTTGTTTATTCTTGGCGTCTCCATTTTTCTGTTGCTTAGAAGCAGTTTTGAAAGAAACAAGGTTGTATACGACAATAAGCATTCTTGTCAAGTCTAATGATTCCAACCCTGTGTAGGATTTTTTTTATCTTCGAGAACTAGCGGAGTGGTTTTGCGCCAGATTTCTGGAATGGAAAGTCAAATACACAGAAAAACAAGGAGTTTCTCAAGACATTCATTTTTTTCTGTGAGTGCCTGAATCTCATCTTGGTAAACATACAGAATGCCACCAAAGAGATAAAGCAAACAAAAGAAGAAGAGGAAGCTTGGAGTGAAAAGCCAATAATCCCATCCCCTGATTCTGTCAGTTGATCAATAGTCAGTGGTAAACCTAACAGGAACAACTGTTTTAGAAAAGATTGCTTTGCAGAATTATTTTCTAACAATTCCTTCATTCTTTAAAGAGATTTTGAAAGTTTTCTTCTTGGTTAAACTCCAGCTGATCTGATTGATTGAACAGCATTCACAATGCCTTTTACAGTGACACAGTTAATTTATCATAGCTGACCTTGTTGTGGTCATAAACTGGGGATCTGAGTGAGGTGGTTCAAAACTCAGCAGAAGCCCCACTACATTAGTTTAGCTAACTCTTATTTCTTTATTGCCCGCAAGGGGCTAAACAGAGAGGGGACAAACAAGGACAGACAAATGGATCAAGTTGATTACATCGACTCCAGTGCGTAACTGGTACTTAATTTATCGACCCCGAAAGGATGAAAGGCAAAGTCAACCTCAGCGGAATTTGAACTCAGAATGTAGTGGCAGACGAAATACTGCTAAGCATTTCGCCCGGCGTGCTAATGGTTCTGCCAGCTCACCGCCTAGTTTAGCTAACTCTGACAATTATTAGTTTTACTATTACAGACCATCTTTAGTCCTACGGCTACAGACTATCTCTGGTTTATTCAGATTCTGATTTTTACATATATTTAATGTCTACAAAAACACTTCCCTAAACAGATACCAATTTATCTATTGTGGCTTTTAAGGGGTTAATCAGAGGAAGCAGGAAAGCACCCATGAACCTTTTTTAGGGCTTAACTGATGGTAAGAAGGACAGAGGAAATTATTCTCAGGCTATCCATACAATATAGTGCTAATAGCATGAAATAGCTGTCTGATAGTGTTGAATTAGCAGATTAAATCATTTGTCCAAAAACAGAAAAAGTCCTTCCAATATGCTTACAAGCAATCGGGAATTTAGCATGTGGGCAGGTGTCCATCAGGGTTCAGATCTTAGCTCCCTTCCATTTATTATTATTCTTGAAGCCATAACAGTTCATGTCTGGGTGGCTGACCGAATCCTTCCGAATTTTTTAAAGCTTTAGAGAAGAGAAATTCCAAATGTAGGAATAAAGTGTGGAAGCACTCCGTCGGTTACGACGACGAGGATTCTGGTTGATCCAAATCAACGGAACAGCCTGCTCGTGAAATTAACGTGTAAGTGGCTGAGCACTCCACAGACACGTGTACCCTTAACGTAGTTCTCGGGGATATTCAGCGTGACACAGAGAGTGACAAGGCCGGCCCTTTGAAATACAGGTACAACAGAAACAGGAAGTAAGAGTGAGAGAAAGTTGTGGTGAAAGAGTACGGCAGGGATCACCACCATCCCTGCCGGAGCCTTGTGGAGCTTTTAGGTGTTTTCGCTCAATAAACACTCACAACGCCCGGTCTGGGAATCGAAACTGCGATCCTACGACCGCGAGTCTGCTGCCCTAACCACTGGGCCATTGCGCCTCCACAGGAATAAAGTGTAGACTGGAGAAAAAGACGAACATTTTTGTTAGCAAGAAATAATGCAGGATTTTACTGCCATCTCTGAAGCGACCTTGCTAGATATATAAAAAAGGATTAATTAGAAATTCCATAGTGTACTAAAGGTTGAGTCAAAGGTTTTTTTCATATTTCAAGCTTTAATTAGTAATTGAAACAAATTACATACAAAAAAGCCTTTATTCATCAAAATATATCCTATCATATTCTATTGTCTGTTGCCATTGATGTGCCCGAAGGTCAATTCCATGCTCACATTCTTTGGCTGGTTTAGGGGCAAGCAAAAACTCCCTTCACCCATTTTCAACCTCATCCACATTGTTGAACTTCCACCTCTGCA
>NC_042998.1:198021285-198051285 GCF_006345805.1 Octopus sinensis | reverse complement strand
TGTCCCAAAAGTTTGTAAACACTTGCGAAAATTGAATTTTTACTTGCCAAGTACTAACAGAAACAACAAAAATTATTCCTCAAAATAAAGACCATTATTTTCCAAGACTTTCTACGAACTTTTGGGAAAACCTTATATTTAAATGGGGTAAAAGGGTGAGATCAGCAATAACAATGAAGACCCATTAGGCCAACAGGTTGAATGAAACTAATTGTACAGAAGAAAATCGGGACAGGGACACCACTTGAAAGGGTTCAAATCAGAGTGTGGGGTACCACTATGCCAGAAAAAAAATAAATGGCAGTGCCATGGTCAAAATGCTATTGACCATAAGTCTCTCTCTGTCCCTTGCCATACCTCTCTCTGGTCACATACTTAAGCAATACACACACACATACACTCTCACTCTCCTCTCTCGTTCTCTCTTTCTCTTTCTCTTCTCTATATCTATTTCTTTACTACCTACTAGGGGCTAAACACAGAGGGGACAAACAAGGACAGACAAAGGGATTAAGTCGATTATATCGACCCCAGTGCAAAACTGGTATTTTATTTATCGACCCCGAAAGGATGAAAAGCAAAGTCAACCTCGGCGGCATTTGAACTCAGAACATAACGACAAACGAAATACCTATTTCTTTACTACCCACAAGGGGCTAAACACAGAGGGGACAAACAAGGACAGACAAAGGGATTAAGTCGATTATATCGACCCCAGTGCAAAACTGGTACTTTATTTATCGACCCCGAAAGGATGAAAAGCAAAGTCGACCTCGGCGGAATTTGAACTCAGAACATAACGACAAACGAAATACCTATTTCTTTACTACCCACAAGGGGCTAAACACAGAGGGGACAAACAAGGACAGACAAAGGGATTAAGTCGATTACATCGACCCCAGTGCGAAACTGGTACTTATTTATCGACCCCGAAAGGATGAAAAGCAAAGTCGACCTCGGCGGAATTTGAACTCAGATCATAACAACAGACAAAATACCGCTAAGCATTTCACCCGGTGTGCTAACGGTTCTGCCAGCTCACCGCCCCTTTCTTCTCTATATAGTACATACTTTAGCCTGAAGCAAAGGTTTTTTTTCCTGCTAAAACTTTGGTCATCGTACCATGTCTAATAAGAGCCTCACCGAAAGGTGTGACCAGGTATTGATGGTGTTGTTGTTATAGCTGTTGTTCCTTCACAACTCACCAATAATATCCTCTGGTTCATCACTTACGAGTTGAGGACTACACACCTGTGAATGATTACAACACCAAACTACCTGAGTCACTGTGATTTGGTTTTTTTTTGGTTTTTTGTCAGTTACCACACACACGCACACCATACATGTCTGCACTCTCCCCCTACATATCACACTCTCATGTCACACACATCACACTACACGTACATCCACACCAAATACATCACATGTACACACTACACATGCATCACACACATCAAATACACATATTCACACATGTTAAACGATGATAATGGTGGTGGTGGTGGTGGTGGTGGTGGTGGTGGTGGTGGTGGTGTGGTGGTGGTGGTGATGGTAGCGGTGGTGATGGTGGTGGTGATGGTAGCGGTGGTGATGGTGGTAGTGGTTGTGGTGGTGGTGGTTGTGGTTGTGGTGGTGGTGGTGGTAGTGGTTGTGATGGTGGTGGTGGTGGTGGTTGTGGTAGTGGTTTTGATGGTTGTGGTTGTGGTGGTTGTGGTGGTGGTTGTGGTGGTGATGGTGGTGGTTGTGATGGTTGTGGTGGTGATGGTGGTGGTTGTGGTAGTGGTGGTGGTTGTGGTGGTAGCGGTGGTGATGGTGGTGGTGGTTGTGGTTGTGGTGGTGGTTGTGCTGGTGGTGGTGGTGGTGGTGGTGGTGGTTGTGGTTGTGGTTGTGGTGTTTGTGGTGGTGATGGTAGTGGTGGTGATGGTGATGGTGATGATGATGATGATGCTACTCCATACATATCCACACACACTACACACATCCATACATACATAATACACACACCCATCCACATAACACCTCCAGACACACACTGCTTACATATCACCCACACACACACACACATCTGCATGCATGCGTGCATGCGCACACATTAATGTTGGCAGCAATGTTTGTACAACATCAGCAACAACAACAACACCAACAACAGCAACAGCAGCAACAGCAACAATGTTGTAATTCCTTATCTGAAATTACCAATATCTTCATTTTGTATTGATTTCTATTATTGGTAGATATTGCTATGGAATTTTTCAGAACACTACCTCCTCACAAAAAAACTTTCACCATCTCCACCGTGCCCCCCTCCATTTTTACCACCAACAGTACAAAAAAAAAAATCCTTCCAACGCCACTTCCACCATCACCACTACTCGCAGTACTAATACCACTACCGCCACTACCAGCACCACTGCCCACACTACAAGCTCTCTACCACAATCTTATCTACCATTACCACCATTACCACCGCTGCCGCTACTACTACTACTACTACTACTACTACCACCACCGCTGCCGCTACTACTACTACTACTACTACTACTACTACTACTACTACTACCACTACCACCACCACCACCATCACCACTGCCCACACTACAACCTCTCTACCACAATCTTATCCACCATTACCATCACCACCGCTGCCGCTACTGCTACTATTACTATCACCACCACTGCTGCCGCTACGACTACTACTACTATTACTACAACTACCACCACTACCACCACCACCACCATCAGCACTGTCCACACTACAACCTCTCTACCACAATCAATCTTATCCACCATTACCACCACCACTGCTGCCGCTACTACTACTACTACTACTACTACTACTACTACTACTACTACTACTACCACCACCACCGCTGCGCTGCTACTACTACTACTACTACCACTACCACTACCATCACCACTGTCCACACTACAACCTCTCTACCACAATCTTATCCACCATTACCACCACCACCGCTGCCGCTACTACTACTACTACTACTACTACCACTACTACCACCACCACCACCACTACTGTTACCACCACTACTATTACTACATCACCACCACAACTATCAAGGCTTCCTCCATTACTGACACTACATAGTGATGATGGTGATGGTGGTGATGGTGATGGTGGCTGCAGCTGGAGCTTACATTATGAACTGGTGGTGGTGGTGGTGGTGGTGGCGGTGATGGTGGTTGAGATGATGGAAGTAAGTACCATTCTTATAGAAAGCCAAACAAAGACCTAGTGTGCATGAAAAGAAATTCTAAGCACCCACCTAGAATCTTAAGCAACCATTAGCAAGAGAATATACAGCTATATCTCGCATCATCATCATCAACAACAGCAACAATATACTTAATTATGTAGCACATTACTTACAACAATACATTCAGAAAAAAAAAAAAAGAAAAAAGAAAAAAAGAAAATGGATTTTGAGAGAAACTGCAAAACATCAGAACAACAAAATCAAAAAAAAAAAAAAAAGGGACAAAAAAGTCATTTTATTGAAGAAGCCAGCTTTTAGTATGAAAGTTGCATCTAATATATGTAATGATGCTAAATACATATTTCCTCACCAGCAATAACAACCACTAAGTGTTATCACCGTGCCTGCTATCAGCTGTTGTGAGGGCGCGTGGCTTAGTGGTTAGGGCATTTGGCTCATGATCGTAAGGTTGTGAGTTCGATTCCCGGCGACGCGTTGTGTCCTTGAGCAAGACACTTTATTTCACGTTGCTCCAGTCCACTCAGCTGGCAAAAATGAGTTGTACTTGTATTTCAAAGGGTCAGCCTTGTCACTCTCTGTGTCACGCTGATTATCCCCAAGAACTACGTTAAGGGTACACGTGTCTGTGGAATGCTCAGCCATTTGCACATTAATTTCACGAGCAAGCTGTTCCGTTGATCGTATCAGCTGGGACCCTCGTCGTCGTAACCGGCGGAGTCTTTATCAGCTGTTTGAAGCAACAAATGAACCACTACATGGTTACTCAACCCGCTTCAAAGAGCTCTCAAATCTCCCTCAAATCATGTTGTAATAAAGGATGCATTAAGTAGCATGGCCCTGGGTTCCCTGCACATAGGGAAAATGGTGAGTTGGTTACAACTAGTATGCATTTGATCATAAGTCTGCTTGATCAGGGCTGACCTGAAGATTAACAACAATAACGATCATGAATTGTATTCGGTATGTTATCCACTGTTTGAGACAATGATATAGCTACTGCATGGGTGCTTGGCCTGCTTGAAATAGCACCCAAATCTCCCTCAAATCATGTTGTAATAAAGGATGCGTTAAGTAGCATGGCCCTGGGTTCCCTGCACATAGGGAAAATGGTGAGTTGGTTACAACTAGTATGCTTTTGATCATAAGTCTGCTTGATCAGGGCTGACCTGAAGATTAACAACAATAACAATCATGAATTGTATTCGGTATGTTATCCGCTGTTTGGGACAATGAGATAGTTACTGCATGGGTGCTTAGCCTGCTTGAAATAGCACCCAAATCTCCTTCAAATCATAGCTTACTATTTTAAAAAAATGAAACCTGTCGCCTATGTCAGGACCATAACCAGCCAGCTTATGCGTACCTTTTCCTTCTTTAGACACTAAACTCTCCTTGCGAAGACCTGTTGAGGCAAGTGAAATCAAAATCAAATTCGATGACTGGTATCCATGCTAGCAGGGTGCAAAGAGCACCATACAAATGTGATCGTTGATAGAGTAGCTAACCGGCTTCCGTGCCAGTGGCACATAAAAGGCACCATTCGAGTGTGATCGTTACCAACGTCACCTTACTGGCACTTGTGCCCATGCTAGTAGGGTGCCAAGAGCACCATATGAGTGTGATCGTTGCCAGAGCAGCCAACTGGCTTCCATGCCGGTGGCACGTAAAAGGGCACCATTCGAGTGTGATTGTTACCAGCGTCGCCTTACTGGCACCTGTACCGGTAGCATGTGTAAAAAGTTTTGAGCGAGGTCATTGCCAGTGCCGCCTACTGGCCCCTGTGCCGGTGGCACGTAAAGAGCACCCACTACACTCTCGGAGTGGTTGGCATTAGGAAGGGCATCCAGTTGTAGAAACTCTGTCAGATCAAGATTGGAGCCTGGTGCAGCCATCTGGTTTGCCAGACCTCAGTCAAATCGTCCAACCCATGCTAGCATGGAAAGCAGACATTAAACAACGATGATGATGATGATGACATATATGAGATCTGGGATTTTCATGCCTCAGATACATATACTTTTGAAAATTCAAGAATATATGTATTTGAGGTATGAAAATCCCAGATCTAGCAAGTGAAGCAGAGGGTTAGCAATGCTCTTTGAGGATGAGGTAAAGAAGATAGAAACTGTGTGAAAATCAACGTGATGGTTTATACCACTGATTCAAAGCCCAGCATTTTCATAGAATAAATCAAACAACAGGAGAGAAAGGCTCAACAAAATCAACCTCATCCTCCACCAACACTTCCATGCAGTCAATGTCATCGACTCATTTATGCAAGAATTGGTCTACAGAGTCATCGACAGCATCACCACGAAGGAAGCATTCAGCAAAGGAGACAATTAATTCTCAGATATGAGATCAAGCCAATCATGGCAGTCTTGCATATGGTGTCTATCTCAGGGTGTAAGAAGTTCAGTTGATCAAACCACTGAAATACTCATTGTCAAAACTGTATTCTCAACCTACCTCACATACATACCTGCACACGATATGTACCCATTGAAACTCTTCTCCACAACATATCTTCTTAATAACTGTTTCTTTACTACCCACAAGGGGCTAAACACAGAGGGGACAAACAAGGACAGACAAACGGATTAAGTCGATTATATTGAATCAGTGAGTAACTGGTACTTAATTTGTCGACTCCGAAAGGATGAAAGGCAAAGTCGACCTCAGCAGAATTTGAACTCAGAACGTAACAGCAGATGAAATACCTATTTCTTTACTACCCACAAGGGGCTAAACACAGAGAGGACAAACAAGGACAGATAAACGGATTAAGTCGATTATATCGACCCAGTGCGTAACTGGTACTTAATTTGTCGACTCCGAAAGGATGAAAGGCAAAGTCGACCTCAGCAGAATTTGAACTCAGAACGTAACAGCAGATGAAATACCTATTTCTTTACTACCCACAAGGGGCTAAACACAGAGAGGACAAACAAGGACAGACAAACGGATTAAGTCGATTATATTGAATCAGTGAGTAACTGGTACTTAATTTGTCGACTCTGAAAGGATGAAAGGCAAAGTCGACCTCAGCAGAATTTGAACTCAGAACGTAACAGCAGATGAAATACCTATTTCTTTACTACCCACAAGGGGCTAAACACAGAGAGGATAAACAAGGACAGATAAACGGATTAAGTCGATTATATCGACCCAGTGCGTAACTGGTACTTATTTAATTGAACCCAAAAGGATGAAAGGTAAAGTCGACCTTGGCAGAATTTGAACTCAGAACGTAACGGCAGACGAAATACCGGCCCTTACTTTTTTTCAAGTAAGGTCCTTTATTCCACATCTCTGCATCTCAAATTGCTGCTGAATGTTTTGTTTAATATTATCACTGCCAAAACAGTTTTAATATAATACGCGCACACATACACACACGCACACACACACACACCACACACACACACACACACACACACACACACACTCACGTCTGTGTACACATGTGATGAGTTTCTTTGCATATATATGTGTTTATGTATGAACATGTATGCATGTGCTTGTATCTGAAGACTTAGTGTTTGTATATCATTGCCAAAACATATACATATCGTTGCCAGTTCTGTCTCACAAAGACTAGGGTTGCTTTTTCAGAGCCAAGTAATACTTTATCTTTGATCAGTCATTATTGACCCTCAGTTAAGTTCAAGTAATAACACATTTCAGTACTTCTTACATATATGTGACAGTACTGTTATATTACATTCATGGCCATCTGAGGCACACACTACAGTACATTTCACATATTGGAGACAGAGTTGCTGTTACACACACACACACACACACACAGCTATTGTATTGTAAGACACGCCATACAATACTGACCAAAAATATGGAACAGTGCCACTACTATATACAAAGCTATTCTAAACCCGAGGTCATTGCCAGTACAGCCTGACTGGCCCCCATGCTGGTGGCATGTAAAAAGCACCCACTACACTCTTGGAGTGGTTGGCGTTAGGAAGGGCATCCAGCTGTAGAAACTCTGTCAGATCAAGATTGGGGCCAGGTACAGCCATCTGGTTCGCCAGCCCTCAGTCAAAATCGTGTCAGCCCTCAGTCAAAATCGTGTCAGCCCTCAGTCCAAATCGTGTCAGCCCTCAGTCAAAATTGTGTCAGCCCTCAGTCAAAATCGTCCAACCCATGCTAGCATGGAAAGCAGACATTAAACGATGATGATGATGATGACATGGAACAATGGTGGTGTTACATATATGTAGCTATATGTATCCTATATAACAATACACTACTTACAGTTTTGCTGCCACACACACACACACACACACACACACACACACACACACACACATAGTTACCCTAGACCCTCATTAGAGTACTGCTCATATATATGAGACAGTAGTGCTACTGTTACACTCATAGTTATCCTAGAACTGTGCTGCTCAAATATCTGGGACGTTGCTGTTGTTATACACACAAATATCACCACATTGCAAAGAAGACAATTCAATTTATTGGCAAAAATTCAATCCTAAACACACTGTGTAACACATGAATAAACCGTGTCATCTTACCATTCTTTTTTGTGATTCTTCAACAGCATCTGTTCTTCTGAACTAACTAGCAGTATCGCCCAGCATTGCTCGGTTTTGTTTCGACCCTTTAGAATTAGAATTTTCGAAAAGTAAAAATTTTGCATTATGTAGCTTGTTATTCTCTTTAAGTGAACATTTTTCTGGTTGAAATACACCGAAAATTGGCAACACAGCAGTCAAAAAATCGTAAAAAATAGGGATTTTCATAGAAAAAAAAGCACCTTTTTGATGTAAATAATATTTGGTGTTAACATGGTCCGATTTGAATTTTTTCTTCTATGGAAGGAAGAGCAAGCCTTCTTCTATCATACTTTCAATTTTGGTCAATTTGTGCCACAGGGTCTCGGAGGAGATAGTGTTAGTTGAAGGCTACCAAACCTGCCATACACAGACAACTTCAGCTTTATATAGAGAGAGATAAGCTTCATATCACCTCCACTGGATCTCACTTATTTCATTCTTCTTCCATCTAACACTACCCCTTATGTACCTCACCTGCCAGGTCTCATTTCCAAACAGTTCAACAATTCCATCCTCCCTAGAACTAAACGTCTCTGGAATCCCCCACATCTCCTCTGTTCATGTTTTGTATACTCATGATCAAATTTAATCGAAATTGAACCAATTCTATGACTGGCACCTGGCAGATGCCAGGACCCCTGGACTGGTGGTACATAAAAAGCACTATCCGAATCGTGGCCGATGCCAGCGCCGCCTCGACTGGCTTCCGTGCCGGTGGCACGTAAAATGCACCAATCCGACCATGGCCATTACCAGCCTCGCCTGGCACCTGTGCGGGGGGCATGTAAAAAGCACCCACTACACTCACGGAGTGGTTGGCGTTAGGAAGGGCATCCAGCTGTAGAAACATTGCCAGATAAGACTGGAGCCTGGTGCAGCCTCCATGGCTTCCCAGATCACCTGTCGAACCGTCCAACCCATGCTAGCATGGAGAACGGACGTTAAACGATGATGATGATGATGATGATGATGATGATGATGAACATCAACCTCATTAAACTGTAAATGTCATCATAACGTCTTCTATTTGCTTTCACATAGAACAAAATATTTATGATGATGTTAGAAGATAATTTTGATTGTGTTCATGTATGAATATATGACTGTGTGTACTGTAGGTTCACATTTAGTGGATCTTGTCATTCGTTCGTTATCAGTAGTACATAACATTAATTAATTAGGCTGTATGTGAAAGTGAAAGTGATTGTAGAAACATTTGTATGTTTCTATATTTTCATTGCTTGGAACATTTGCATTTACACAAACACAACAAATTATTTGAATAAAACAGTAAGCATGACACAGTAAATATGATGGTTAAGTCTTCATAGCATAAAATAATTTATTTATATGAAAATCACCCATGGTAATTCAAGAGAGAATAAATAAAATAGTCAGAACAGCTTATCTCTTCTTTGTGGTACCTAAGGTTATTCTGCTTCAAAATGCCAGCTTTTTATGGCATTTAATCAAGTTTCTGGAACCTTCGGCAGAATTATTTGGGGGAGAATTCTTAAAATTTATTTTCAAGTCTATCATTCATTTAGTAATATAACTTTCAATCTGATTGGTCAACCCATGTTCATAGATGCATTAATACCTTTTATGGCAATACAGTTCATTTCTCATAGCTATTCTTGGACCCACCATCATGTTAACTGTTAATGGCATAATTAGACTGTGGCCATCCGAACGTGGCTGTTGCCAGCGCCGCCTGACTGGCTTCCGTGCTGGTGGCACGTAAAAAGCACCATCCGATCGTGGCCGTTGCCAGCCTCACCTGGCCTCCGTGCCGGTGGCATGTAAAAAGCACCATCCGCTCGTGGCCGTTTGCCAGCCTCGTCTGGCACATAAAAAGCACCCACTACACTCATGGAGTGGTTGGCGTTAGGAAGGGCATCCATCCCTAGAAACATTGCCAGATCAGACTGGGCCTGGTGCAGACTTCTGGCTTCCCAGACCCCAGTTGCACCGTCCAACCCATGCCAGCATGGAAACCGGACGCTAAACGACAACGACGATGATGATGATGATGATGTGACAATATAATTAGACTGAGTAAGACAGTTTGAAAGTCAGCAGGGGCCTCACTACACAGCCATACATGTTTGTGTGTGTGTGTGTGTGTGTGTGTGTCTGTAAAGTACAAAAGATAAGACAATCTCAAAGACTAAGAGCTCAGTTCATTTCTATGGCAACAACTTTATTGACAATATTGGAAAGTTCAATAATTTACAATAGCTAATGGTTTCATTCCAGACTTGTTAATCCCATACGTGTGTGTGTGTATTTGTTTTGCAAGTTTCTTGATGTGACATCTTGTTATGCTTGGTGATGGTCATCTTTTGTGAATTAAACACATGCACTATTTATTTGACCTTCATTTTAGTGTTAATGATAATTTTACATGGACTTGCAAGGAACGTAACATATTCTCTGAAGAGAAGTATGGTGGAGTGGAAAATTGATTCAACATTGATTGTATGGACAAAGCTTGAACACCTTTGGGCATCAGCAGAGGAATTTTCCATTGCCTTTTGTTTTTTGTATAATTCCTCTGACCTCATTGCTGAGGAAAATGAACCTGGGCTATCAGTTAAAGGAAAAATTTCTAAAAATCAATCACCTCCTCTTCATGGATTGGCACATAAAAAGCACCCACTACACTCACGGAGTGGTTGGCGTTAGGAAGGGCACCCAGCTGTAGAAACTCTGCCAGATCAAGACTGGAGCCTGGTGCAGTCTCCTGGCTTCCCAGACCCCGGTCGAACCATTCAACCCGTGCTAGCATGGAAAACGGACATTAACCGATGATGATGATGTATGCAAGGATGAGGCTCAAGTGACCCCTTTGGTGAACATGGTCCGCTGTTTTAGTGCTGATATTAAGATGGAATTCAGACTCAAGAAATGTGGTATGGTGAACCTGAATAAGGGCAAGGTACAGTTCCTGGCAGAGATTGAATTACCTAATAGAGAAGTGATTAACCCTTTCGTTACCAACCCGGCTTAAACCGCCTCTGGCTCTGTAGTACAAATGTCTTGTTTTCATAAGTTTTGAATCAAAATCTTCCACCAAACTTTAGTCACAATTTATGTTCCTAACACTAGCTGAATAATAACGAAGTTATTTTACTAAATTCTTTGTTACATCTAAAATAATTGAAAGAAACACAGAGCACCTCAAAATAAATATGGTAACAAAAGGGTTAAACAAATTGAAAAGGAAGGCTATAAATACCTTAGCATACTAGAGTTCAATGAAATTGTGGAAAAGGAAATGAAAGAACAGCTGAGGAAAGAATACTTCTGGAGACTAAGATGGGTGTTGTGCTCAAAATTGACTGGATGAATAAAATCCAAGCAGTAAACACATGGGCAGTAGTATCACTTTGGTTTGGAGCTGGAATTATAAACTGGCAGAAGGAAGAACTGATGAGCATGGACACAAAGACAAAGAAAATATTGAGAGTGCATGGAGCACTCCATCCCAAGAGTGACACCGATAGAAAGGGTGGGAGAAGTTTGACCAGTTGCCAGGATTAGGATGGTATATAAAAAGTGTTATGGAACCATTTCTGAAACCTGTGCAGAAGTCTGATATCATCAAAATTGATAAGTGTGTAAAGAAAAACTTAAATGGGAAAATAACTATAAAAAGAAAAGAAATAGTATGGAAGGAGAGAAAAAATGTACAGTCAGTTTGTAAGGGATACAAATACCAAAACAAATACAGGAGACAAGTGGCTATGGATGCAGATGAGTGACCTGGAGATAGAGACAGAAACACTTATATGTTCAGCCCAAGAACAAGTGTTGTACTTCTGTGTTTTTTCTGAAGCATTGCCTTTCAAGAGAGCATGTTTTGCTCTTGAAGTTACAATGATGCTTCATCATCATCATCATCATCATCATCATCGTTTAACATGTTTTCCAGCCTAGCATGGGTTGGACGGTTCGACCGGGGTCTGGGAAGCCAGAAGGCTGCACCAGGCTCCAGTCTGATCTGGCAATGTTTCTACAGCTGGATGCCCTTCCTAACGCCAACCACTCTGTAAGTGTAGTGGGTGCTTTTTACGTGCCACTGGCACAGGTGCCAGGGGAGGCTGGCAACGGCCACGATCAGTTGGTGGTTTTTCCGTGCCACTGACATGGAAGCCAATCAAGGCGTCGCTGGCATCAGCCACATACGGATGGTGCTTTTTATGTGCCACCAGCACAGGTGCCAGGGTGTGCTGGCAATGATCACGATCGGTTGGTGCTATTTACATGCCACCGGCACGGAAGCCAGTCAAGGCAGTGCTGACATCGGCCGCGTATGAATGGTGCTTTTTAGGTGCCACCGGCTCATGTGCCTGGGTAGACTGGCAACGGCCACCAATGGTTGGTGCTTTTTATGTGCCACTGGCATGGAAGCCAGTCAAGGCGGTGCTGGAATTTATTAATATTAACCCTATGCTTGCTACTGCCAGAAGTATTAGGTACGTCATCTACATTATTCCGTATTACTGTATGGGTGTTATTGGTTTCACTGTAAGTCAAACTGGATGTCATTATACTTGAGTATTGTTTGGGCCTAGTTGCCCCCACTACACCATCTTCTGCAGGCTCTCTACTTTGTTCAAGCAACATTCATTTGAAACATTTTGATATCTGCTCTTGCATGGGTCAGATGGAATTCATTGAAGCAGATATTCTGTGGCTGGATGCTCTTCCTATCACCAACCTTCACCTTCTTTCAAACAAGTGACAATCCCCTAGTTTATTGAACACAAATCACATCAGGTGAATGAGACCTTCGTTGACAAAGATCGTGCGACATGTCAAGAAGCTCACCGTCATTTTCACTACGTCTATTGATAGTAAGACTGTTGTTGACAATCAGTGAACACACAAAGTTGACGGGAAATACAATCTCACACAATCACATACATGCACACACAGATACACACTTGCACACACACACACACACACATGCACATACAACGGGTTTCTTCAGTTTCTCTTGGCTAATTTTATTCTTAAGGTATTGGTCGACCCATGGCTAAAGTATAGAACACCAGCCAACATCATTCCCACATTCACACCTTGGAACCACATTCATAGCCACAAAGCTCTGAAATGAACTAATTAGTGTGTGTGTGTGTGTGAAAGTGAAAGTGAACCAAACAAATGGGAGTTGTACTCAACGGATATAGCCGGAGTTGTATTTACAGAGTAACAGGTTGACTTAGCTTCTCATGTTGCATTCAGAAGCAAATTGGAAGAACATGGTGTTTTCTTTCTTGTTGAAATGGTTGACCTTAAATCCTTCAAAATGTTTTAGCCCGAAGGCCGCGGCCATGCTGGGGCACCACCACTGAATAAAATTGAGATGCCTCCCCGGCGGGGAATCGAACCCCGCTCTCCCGCGTAACAGGCGGGGATACTTACCACTATACTACCGAGGACAGCTGATAGGACCTGTTTATCTTTCATCTCACTCTTTCTTCACTTAGCTTCTGAATGTATGAGGAAGTAACGTGAAGAATCAGCCTCACAGTCAAAAGTCAACATAGTGGTAACACCAAAGGTTTTATTTTTCTGGGGACAGGAAAAGCAATTAAAGGGATTAAAAAGATCAGTCTTATAGATAATCTTTTTTTTCCAATCCCTTTTTCTGGTGTAATATAAACTGCTTTATTTTCACAATACAGCTAAGTTATATGTTTATTAAAAAGGCATTGCTTACATTTCTAATTATCAATGCCCAACCCACCAAAATCTAGCTGTGTAATGCACTATTAATATACGAGTGTGTGTGTGTCTGTGTATGTATGTGTGTGTATGTGTGTTTGTAATTTGTGTTTGTCTTTGTATGCATACATCTTTGCATCTCTCAAATCTTCCTTTCTCCACGTACAAACACACACACACACACACACACACACACACACTCTCTCCGTGATTTGTTTTTGTTGATATGGAGATTATTATCACAGTTTACTCGTTCCATTAACAGTTCCACCGGCAACTGAACAATACTTTTGGAATTAGTGCAAGCAATGTAATTAATAACATAACGAACTAGTTATTAATTAGTGTTTCATGTCAGGTAGATTCCGGATTATTGAAATACAACACTACAAAGCTAGTTTTCTGTTGTTACTATTATATATGCCTATGTTATTATATGTTTCATATACGTACGTTGTATATATGTGTATTTTCATATTTTTTGTGTGTTCATATGCATATATTTGTATAATTGATAAATGTAGGCTTGTGTATATATTTTTGTATAGCTTGTGTGTAAGTGATATATATTTGAGTATTTGGTACATATATGTGTGCAGGTACATGTGTTTAATGTGTGTGTGTACACACACACATGAATGTATATATACACATGAATGTATATATATATATATATATATATGAGACATACTACTCGAAGCCTTTGACGAAATAGAAGGGGATATAGCTTCACTTAATGTGGAAGACAACTGGAGATTTCTACGGGACAATCTGCTGACAGCCACTGACCAGATCTGTGGATGGAGCAAAGTACCGTCTCAACCCAGAGTAACATGGTGGTGGAACACTGTAGTTGACAGGGCTATTAGACAAAAGAGACAGGCTTGGAAGGACTGGAAGAACGGTGGTAGCAGGGAATTGTATCAGACAGCCAGAAGGGAAGCTAGGAGACAGGTTTATTTAGCCAGAGGGGAAGCGGATAAGAAAAAATTTGCCAATGTTCTGCGCCGTGAGGATGAAAGACTTGAGGTATTTCGTGTTGCAAGACAGTGTGTGAGAGAGAATCGTGATGTGGTAGGAGAGAAGTGTGTTCGCATGGATGATGGTTCACTTGCGCTAAATGAGGAAGCAAAGAGAGAGGTTTGGAGATGCCACTATGAAAGGTTGCTGAATAAAGAAAATGAATGGGATAAAGAGAGTCTGCCGAATGTTGACCCAACAGAGGGATCAGCTATCCGAGTTGATAGTTCCGTGGTAGCTAAGGCAATTAGAAGCATGAAGACAGGGAAAGCCCCAGGCCCATCAGGAATTACTGCAGAGATGCTCAAAATATCTGGCAGTGTCGGCTATAGCCTAGTCACCCGTATAGTTAATCAGGTGATACACGAAGGAGTCATACCCAATGACTGGTGTAGCAGCGTACTAGTCAACTGCTACAAAGGTAAAGGTGATGCCCTAGATACAAATAATTACAGAGGTATCAAGCTGTTGGATCAGGTAATGAAGGTTACGGAGAGGGTCATAGCCCAACAAATTAGAGAGAGTTAGTTTAGATGAGATGCAGTTTGGGTTTGTGCCAGGGAAAAGCACCACTGATGCTATATTCCTGGTAAGGCAGCTGCAGGAGAAATGCCTAGCCAAAGATAGGCCCCTGTACCTGGCTTTTGTTGACATGGAGAAAGCCTTTGATAGGGTCCCCCGATCCCTCATCTGGTGGTCAATGAGGAAACTAGGGATAGATGAATGGCTGGTGAGGGCTGTGCAAGCCATGTACAGAGATGCCGTAAGCAAGGTTAGGGTTGGCAACATGTACACAGAAGAATTCAAAGTAGAGGTTGGGGTCCACCAGGGTTCAGTACTCAGCCCCCTCCTATTTATCATAGTCCTCCAGGCAATAACAGAGGAATTCAAGACAGGTTGCCCCTGGGAGCTCCTCTATGCTGACGACCTCGCTCTAATTGCTGAGTCACTATCAGAACTGGAGGAGAAGTTCCAGGTGTGGAAGGAGGGTTTAGAATCGAGGGGCCTTAGAGTCAACCTAGCTAAAACCAAAGTACTAATAAGTAGAAAGGTAGGCAATCCACAAATGTCCTCAGGAAGATGGCCCTGCTCGATCTGTAGAAAAGGTGTAGGTAGAAACTCTATAAGATGTACCCAGTGTAAGCTATGGACACATAAGAGGTGCAGCAATGTCAAAGGTAGGCTAACTGGGAAGACAGTCTTTATATGTGGCAGATGCTCGGGAGCATTGACCTCCGAAAATCTGCAGAAAACAACTTCCGTCACTTTCCAGGGGAAAAAATTAGAAGTAGTTGATAGCTTCCGTTATCTAGGTGACCAAGTCAGTAGTGGGGGTGGGTGCGCTGAGAGTGTAACTGCTAGAATAAGAATAGCCTGGGCAAAGTTTAGGGAGCTCTTACCTCTGCTGGTGACTAAAGGCCTCTCGCTCAGAGTAAAAGGCAGACTGTATGATGCATGTGTTCGAACTGCCATGCTACATGGCAGTGAAACATGGGCCGTGACTGCTGAGGACATGCGTAAGCTCATGAGGAATGAAGCCAGTATGCTCCGATGGATGTGTAATGTCAGTGTACTTACTCGACAGAGTGTTAGTTCCCTAAGAGAAATGTTGTACCTAAGAAGCATCAGTTGTTGCGTGCAAGAGAGACGATTGCGATGGTATGGTCATGTGGCGAGAATGGATGAAGATAGGTGTGTGAGAAAGTGCCAATCCCTAGCAGTTGAGGGAACCCGTGGAAGAGGTAGACCCAGGAAAACCTGGGACGAGGTGGTGAAGCACGACCTTCGAACATTAGGTCTCACCATGGAAATGACCAGAGACCGAGACCTATGGAAGTATGCTGTGCGTGAGAAGACCCGGCAAGACTAGTGAAGCCATAACCCGTGGCCCCTACCTGGGGCGTAGTCAGTCCGCCTGTGCATACCTTCCTGCTTGTGACACTTGTGAAGACCTGTTGAGGCAAGTCAAATCGAATCAAGTCAAACCAAATCAAAATAGATGAACATCAATGGAATTTGTATCCTTGTGGTACCAGTGCCGATGGCACATAAGAAAACCATCCGAACGGGACCGTAGCCAGTACCGCATCGACTGGCCTCCGTGCTGTGGGCACGTAACAAACACCGTCCGAGCGTGGCCGTCTGCCAGCCTCGTCTGGCACCTGTGTCGGTGGCACATAAAAACACCATCCGAGCGTGGCCGTCTGCCAGCCTCGTCTGGCACCTGTGTCGGTGGCACATAAAAAACCATCCGAGCGTGGCCGTCTGCCAGCCTCGTCTGGCACCTGTGTCGGTGGCACATAAAAACACCATCCGAGCGTGGCCGTTCGCCAGCCTCGTCTGGCACCTGTGTCGGTGGCACATAAAATCACCCACTACACTCTCGGAGTGGTTGGCGTTAGGAAGGGCATCCAGCTGTAGAAACACTGCCAGATCTGACTGGCCTGGTGCAGCCTTCGGGCTCCCCAGACCCCAGTTGAACAGTCCAACCCATGCTAGCATGGAAAGCGGACGTTAAACGATGATGATGATGATTGTATTCATATATATATATATATATATTGTATTCATATATATAAATGTGTATGTGTATACGGAAATATACTTATGTGTATAGAGTGTGTCTGTGAATGGTTTTTATTTGTTTCTGTATATTCTATATGTTCACGTGTATAGGTGATTATAGTTTTATATATTTTATATATCCATGTGTGCAAGGGATATTTTTGTACATTTTAAATGTTTATATTTATGTGTGTGTGTGTGTGTGTGTGTGTGTGTGTGTGTGTGTGTGTGTGTATACATGTAAAAGGACACCGTTCGAGTGTGATCGTTACCAGCGTTGCTTCACTGGCTCCTGTGTCGGTGGCATGTGTAAAAAGATTCGAGCGAGGTCATTGCCAGTACCGCCTGACTGGCTCCCGTACAGGTGGCACGTAAAAAGCACCCACGAAGCTCACGGAGTGGTTGCCATTAGGAAGGGCATCCAGCTGTAGAAACTCTGCCAGATCAAGACTGGAGCCTGGTGCAGCCATCTGGTTCGCCAGCCCTCAGTCAAAACCGTCCAACCCATGCTAGCATGGAAAGCGGACGTTAAACAATGATGATGATGATGATATATATATATATATATTCATGTCTATTGTATACAGCATATGTATAACCACCATATGGAATTTCTACCTATTTATTTTCAACATATAACTGTTTCCCTGATAGTAACAAGGTCCTGCCTTCTTTCCTACTATTTTTGTATGTCTAAAATTTGCGTGCTGCAGTGTATCTGTTCATGTCAGAGTTGAATTTTGACTGCTGTTTCTAGATTATTGATTTGAACATGCATGCTGTGCACAGGTGTGTGTTTAATATTTTTGTGTTTGTATAAGTTTGTGTTTCTGAATACATATTTGGATAACAGTATCATAGTCACGAATTCACGCCCTACTACAGAAGGAGAAGGATATAAGTCATTTCCTAAGTACAAAAGCACTGTGTAGCACTATGGGCAAGTGTCTTCTGTTATAACCCAGCTTTCTGAGTGGATTTGGTTGATGGAAACTGAAAGAAGCTTATTAAATATGTGTGTGTAGGCGTGTGTATGCTTGTCTTGACATCGCATGATAGCTGTATACAAGCATCCCAGTTGCACTGGCGGTGTCTTTAGTTGCCAGTTTTCCATGGAAACATGTCCTGCTTTGGAAAAATATTACCTTACTTGAAAACACTTGAAGGGTTGGCATAGAAAATCTTTCTTAATGAATATTGCTTAACCTATTCAAGCAGGGAAACATAGTGGTTGAAATGATGGTGGTGACAATGGCAAAAGTAAAGAAGTACTACTCATTAGTCTTCCAAGTTTTTGAAGGAATTTATTTCAGAAGTTTTCAAATACCAACTCACCTGTGCATCTACCGCATATGAAGACTCTCTTCTCTGCCAGCCTACCTCTGATTTTACTATACCTCTTGTATGTTAATAGTTTACTCTGGGTCCACCATAGGGAATTTCTATCTATTTATTTATTTTTTTAATTTTATTTGCAAAAAAAAAAAAAGAAATATAACATATGACTTCATTGACCGAGGTTACTGTGGTCTTTTCCGTAGGCTTTTCTTTCCACGGGTAAACCTCACCTGTCCTTCCCTTTACACTTCTTATTGACATTTCTGTGATAACGATCCCTATTGATCAAATTTTTTTTTCCTTCCCCCCACCTTTTTTTTTCTAATTATATCCCCCCCCCCTTATTTCGTCCTCTTTCTTTCCATTTACGATCCCTTTTGATTGAAAACCAAACCCCCTTCTTTTACCCCCAAAAGAAAAGCTCTACCTTGTAATTTTGTCCTGTCTGTGTGCAGCCCTGTGTGGCTAATAAAGAAACATATCTATTTATTTTCAGCATATAGCTGTTTCCCTGATAGCAGCAAGGTCCTGCCTTCTTTCCTACTTACTAAAACTTTAGTCTTTGCTAAGTTTATTCTGAACACCTCTCAGCTACAGGTTTTGTTTCCATGTATGGAATTTTTTTCAAAATCCTCTACAGATTCCGTTATAAGAACTGGGCTATCGGTGTTCAAAAGTTATACAATTTGTTACAGACACTTGTTCTGCAACAACAGAAAATAGAATATCTCAGTACCCTTTTTGATATTTCACAAAGAAACATTAGATGAATTTCTTAGGCATTTTAGGATGCAGATATATGAGTAAGGGCCATTAATTATTGATGTGTAAATACCCAATAGGTGAGTGTAAAAAAGAAAGTTTTGGAAATTTGACAATATCTTCCATTGCTTTTGTCCATTTTTTTCTTTGACAACATTTAGAGTTAGAAATGTATATGGCTGTGTTTGCATCTGTGAATTTAGGAATGTGTACGTGTATTTATATATAATTCAATGCTTATATTGTGTGTTTGTGCACACGTTTATGTGTATTTATACATATTTGGTGTTTTTATGTGCAAATGTTTGCATGTATAGTTATGCATATGTTTATGTGTGTCGTTGCCAGTGCCACTGGACTGGCTCCTGTGCAGGTGGCACATAAAATGCACCATTTGGGCGTGGTTGTTGCCAGTTCTGCCAGACTGGCCCTTGTGCTGGTGGCACTTTAAAAGCACCCAGCACACTCTCGGAGTGGTTGGCGTTAGGAAGGGCATCCAGCTGTAGAAACTCTGCCAGATCAGATTGGAGTCTGGTTCGCCAGACCTCAGTCAAAATCGTCCAACACATGCTAGCATGGAAAGCGGACGTTAAATAATGATGATGATTATGATGATGTTGTTGTTGTTGTTGTCGTTGTTTGAGTATGCTGCCACTCAAGCTCCAGACACACACACACACACTCATACATTAGAATAAATCTTTGTGGTTGCTTCTTTCTTTACTCAATAATTTTGTTTCTGTTGTTGTCGTTTTAGAGCCAATGGAGAAATGAAGCACGATGCATCAGATGATGAGTCTGAAGATGATAACGAAGAAGGAGACTACACTGTCTACGAATGTCCCGGATTGGCACCCGTAAGTATCTTCACCTCTTTCTTCACACCCCTTTGATATCCCACTCCACTGCCTTGCTCATCTTGCAATATTGCCTCACCATACTTCGCATGTCTCACAATATTGCCACCACTCTGCATCCCATAACACTGTTTCATTGCACTTTACAACACTGCCTTACATATCACACTAGCAGTATCGCCCGGCGTTGCTCGGGTTTGTAAGGGAAATAACTATATAAGCATTTTTAGAGAGTTATAGCCAAAAAATAGCAAAAAAATGCATTAAAAATGGAAAAAAAATTATGGTAAATTTTTTTTTTAATCGTTGACTCATCGTAGACATTTTTAGAGAGTTACTTTCCTTATATAATAGCGAAAAAAATGCATTAAAATGGAAAAAAATGATGGTAAATTTAAAAAAAAATCATAGACTCATCGTAGACACGCGCTAATACCCAGAAGGGCTCCATATGAATCACGACTATAAGATACCCGGTTTTGGTTAAACTGCACCGCAAAATGTGGGAGTAGTTAGGAATCTAAATCGTAGGAGACAGACACACAACTTGACTTTATATATAAAGATAAGTCTCACCACACCTTACAACAATAACATAGGTGTCTTACTACCATATTTTCTGGCATACAGGTCAAATTTTGTAGAACAAAATTTACAACCAGGAGTGGCTGTGTGGTAAGTAGCTTGCTAACCAACCACATGGTTCTGGGTTCAGTCCCACTGCGTGGCATCGTGGGCAAGTGTTTTCTGCTATAGCCTCGGGCCGACCAAAGCCTTGTGAGTGGATTTGGTAGACGGAAACTGAAAGAAGCCTGTCGTATATATGTATATATATATATATATATATATATATATATATATGTATGTGTGTGTATATGTTTGTGTGTCTGTGTTTGTCCCCCTAGCATTGCTTGACAACCGATGCTGGTGTGTTTACGTCCCCGTCACTTAGCGGTTCGGCAAAAGAGACCGATAGAATAAGTACTGGGCATACAAAGAATAAGTCCTGGGGTCGAGTTGCTCGATTAAAGGCGGTGCTCCAGCATGGCGGCAGTCAAATGACTGAAACAAGTAAAAGAGTAAAAAGAGTAACCAAAACAGGTCAGTTGACCTGTATTTGAAAACAATTTCGAAGGACCAAAAGTTTCCTGTGTAATACAACAGATCTAGAAAGATATTGACAATGTTTGAATGCTTACACTACATATTACATCAACTTGCATGCTAGAAAATACAGTATCTCATTTTGCTGAAGCATGGAACAAACTGCCAGCATCAGTTGTTAGTTGTTGGAGCACTGCATCCTTCAAAACTTCCATGCTTCCTGAGATTCGCCAACACTACACCTGATTTTCTCCCCTCCATACACACGCAAGCATGTATCCAACTCATACACTGTTCACCTCCCAGACATTTGTACATTACTGCATATACTTTATACGCACTTTTGACAAGTTGTGGTGCACCTGAGCACTGTATACAATAATTTCATTATTATTATTATCATTAATATTATAAGAACAGTTCTTGTGTTAAATTTTTGGTAACATGGGAGGAAATCTGGGATGTGAGGTAGTGTTGTAAGCTGTATAAGGCAATGTTGGTATGTATGCTAGTGTTGTTTCTTTTTCTGTGGCAATATTTATGTAAAGTAATGTGAGATTTGTAGAACAGTCATGATGCATAGGGTAGTATTAAAATGTACTGTGCCGGTGGCATGTAAAAAGCACCATCCGAACATGGCCGATGCCAGCGCCGCCTTGACTGGCTTCTGTGCCAGTGGCACGTAAAAAGCACCAACCGATCGTGGCCGCTACCAGCCACCCCTGGCACCTGTGCCGGTGGCACGTAAAAAGCACCCACTACACTTAGAGAGTGGTTGGCGTTAGGAAGGGCATCCAGCTGTAGAAACACTGCCAGATCAGACTGGAGCCAGGTGTACCCTGATGTAATCTCCAGGGATACAGGCATCCAGCAACAGGACCTCCGTAATGCCATGATGGACCGTGAAGTCTGGCGTAGCATGGTAAATTCCATTGTCTCGACCACGGTCGAACAATGATGATGCAGCCTCCTGGCTTCCCAGACCCTGATTGAATCGTCCAACCCATGCTAGCACAGAAAACGGACGTTAAACGATGATGATGATGTAATTTTGTTGTGTAAAGAAGTGTTAGGAGTTGAGTGACATTATTTGTGAGATGTGTCAGTCAGAGTTGTGAGATGTGAAACTATGTCGTAAAATGGAGGGGGCAGTGTTGTGTTGTGAAGCAGTGTTGTGATGTGAGGCAGTGTTGTGATTTGAAACAATGTTGTGAGTTGTGTAAGACAATGGCAGATAGAAATGTTATCATTTCATTTCCATTCTTCATCTTAATTTCTGGCTGTGTGTCTTTATTATTAATCTTGTCAGTAATAGTAGTAATAAGTAGTAGTAGTAGTAGCAGCAGCAGCAGCAATGATGGTATCTGTAATAGCAGTGGAGATGGTGAGGGTGGAGGTAGGAGTGGTAGTAGTTATATTGGCACTAATGGTGATGGTGGTGGTGATGACAGTAGTGGTAGTAGTAGTGGTGGTGGTAGCAGCGATAAGTGAGCCACTTTAGACATATTTAATCTGAACATCAATTTACCTGACAGACAACTCAAAAAAAAAAACTTGGTTTTAGTTATCCACCCTCCTTTCTTACCATTCTACCTTTACATTCCGAACCTTCTCTCTTTCCGCACACACACACACACACACACACACACATATATATATATATATATAATAATGATAATAATATATGTGTGTATGTGTATGTTTGTGTATGTATCTATGTGTGTATATATATATATGCATATATGAGTACAGATATAGATAGATAGGTAGGTAGGCAGGCAGACAGGTAGGCAGGCAGGCAGGCAGGTAGATAGATAGATAGATAGATAGATAGATAGATAGATAGATAGATAGGTAGATATATAGATAGATAGATAGATAGGTAGATATATAGGTAGATAGATAGATAGGTAGAGAGATAGATAAGATATATAGGTAGATAAATAGATAGATAGATAGATAGATAAGATAGATAGGTAGATATATAGGTAGATAGATAGATAGGTAGGGAGATAGATAAGATAGATAGATAGATAGATAAGATAGATAGATAGATAAGATAGATAGATATATAGATAGATAAGATAGATAAGATAGATAAGATAGATAGATAAGATAGATAAGATAGATAAGGTAGATAGAGATAGATAAGTTCATTTTCTCTTTTTCTCACCTCAATTTATCTTCATTGATTTCTATACTTATTTACTACTAGCACCATTACCACTATTACCACCAGCTGTGCTGCTAGTACCAGCACCACTATCACCGGTACCATCTCCATCATCGCTGCCAGCACTGTCACCAATTATCATTTCTATTTCTATGTGTCTATGTGTTATGTTTTGTGTGTTGTGTATAATCTACATAGTGTTTAAATGTGAATTTGTATGTGCTGTGTATGTATAGTGCCAGTGTGTTGCATGTGTGTTTGTTTCTTTGATTTTTGGTAAGCCCATTGCTTGACATTATTCCTCTCCCATAATTGATTCTTCAGAAACATCATAGAGAGAAATTTTCGATGAAAATTTTTACTCAGATTTTGTTTTCCTACTGTTATCGGTATTTTTTTTTTTTTTTTTTGCTTTATTTCTGTTATTTTTCAGCTTCACCTATGACAGATCAGTGCCCTATCCAGGGAGATTTTTGTCCGCTTTGTATTACAGAAATGAAAAGAAATTAGTACCAAATTAATAAATAGTGGAGTATTGATGAAAAAAATTAACAGGAAAAAATTTTGTGTCGTTTTTATTTTGGCATTAAGCCACATATTTCTAGGGAGAGGATATATATATAGCTAATTAAGTCTACCTTTGAACATTATTGGCACAGTGGTTACTGACTCTAAAGGAATATGAACTTATGCCAGAGTCTCCTGACCGGCTCCCATGCAGTGGCACATAAAAAGCACCACCTGAATGTGGTCAATGCCAGTGCCCCTTGACTGACTCCCATGCCAATAGCATGTAAAAAGCACCATCTGAACATGGTCGATGTCAGTGACCCCTCACTGGCTTCTGTGCCAGTGGCACCTAAAAAGCACCATCTGAATGTCTTCGATGCCAGTGTCCCTGACTGGCTACCATACCGGTGGCACGTAAAAAGCACCCACTACACTCTTGGAGTGGTTGGCATTAGGAAGGGCATCCAGCTGTAGAAACCTTGCCAGATCAGATTGGAGCCTAGTGCAGCCTACTGGCTTGCTAGTCCTCAGTCAAACTGTCCAACCCATGCCAGCATGGAAAGCAGACATTAAACAATGATGATGATGATGATGAAGGTAGAGTGACATATCTATACTCAGTTTTTAATTTTATAAGAACCTCTTCTAATTTTGTTACTTTTGAAATAATGATAATTCTAGTTTCCAATTTGGACATATGACCAGCAGTCTTTGAGGGAAAAGATTAGTTGATAACAATTGAACCTAACATATGCCTTGGTACATTATTCTATCAACCACAGAGGGATGAAAAGCAAATTTAACCCCAGTATAATTTGAACTTGGCATTTGAATATAGCTTCTTCCCTCACTGTTGTGGTTGACACTGGCTACCCTATACACAACTTCATACCACTTTGTATCTTTGAGGAGGTCTGGCTAGACCAGACCCCCAAGCAGCTTCATAGGATGTTTGATCCCCAAAATCATGAAGGTGACTGTGGTGTACTCAGACACCACCAAGAATTTTCATTCTACACAACAGACCATTCACTACTATCAGACAAACAGAAAAAGAAAGTACTTGACCTTCCTTACCAAATCGTGGCAGGGAAGTCTTGTTGATAAATACTCATTACTCAAATCTCTTAAAAGAACTAAAAACATAATAATGAAATAGAATACAATAGGTAACGGCAGAATCTGTGGAGGGAGAGAAAATATATATTTATTTACATTGTCTCTGGCAGCTCAGTCTCAGCCAAAAGAGTAAAATATATGCAGCATTGATAGCGTTATTGTGCAGTGGGAATTATGCCAACATTATGAAATACTCACAGCAGAAAGAAATGATGCATGCATAATCCTGAAAATGTCAGAGAATGAGAAAATGAGCAGAAGCTAGGATATGCCAAATATTGCAGATGAGGAGACATATTGTCCTAGACATGGTTGTCACAGACTATCAGGAGAACAAATGTCTCTTAATCAATGTACCAGTTCTAACTGACAACAATATCTTCCTTAAATAAATGGTGAAGCTATCCGACTATAAAAATCTGGAAAAGAGATAACTATAATGTGGGGGGTCTAAAAACAGAAATAACTCCGAAAATAAGAATATTGGGAAAGAAAGATTAAAAAAATTGATTTAGACAAATGCAGCGCCAACAGCCTAGGACTCACACTCTCTCTCTCTCTTTCTCGCACACACAGTGTACTGAAAAGAGCACTAATAGACATTACACTGATATATACAGAATATGCTGGCAATACCACTCCTCTGCGCTATACGTATATACACAATTGTTTCTAATATAAGCATTATACCAACAATATGGAGAGGAAGGGATTAATCAATTGCATCAACTCCAATGCTTTGCTGGTGTTTTATTTTATCAACTGCGTAGAGATGAGAGACAGAATTGATCTTTGGTAAGTTTTGAATTTGGAATGTAAAGAGTTGGAACAATTACTGCAAGGCTCTTTTACTGATATTCTGGCAATTCTGCCATTTCACTGTATGAAATTCATCATCATTTTTGCATCCATACCATACAGGCATGGATTGGACATTTGGGTAGGATCTAATCAATTGGAGGACCACATCATATTCCAATGTTTCAGTTTTGGTATAATTTCTATGTACATATGCTCTTCCGAACACCAACAACTTTACAGAGTGTATGAGGTACCATTTTTCATGGTATCAGCATTTTAGAGGCTGGTTAACCCTCAGCCAGACTAAGGAGCCCATCCAAACCTTGCAGGGTCACTGCTTGATTCAGTTTATCAACCCCTTATAAACTGTACTTAGTACTTTTTTTCATGGTGTCAGCACTAAAAAGCCAACTTCTAAGATGGAAAGATCTGAAATTAAAGAATAATGGAAGGATATTTTGTTGGTAATAGAGAGAGTACCATGGGGAAAATGTGGTGGTGATGGTGGTGGTGGGGGTATGTGTAGGAAAGAGGGGAAGGGGAAGAATGTCAGGAATTAGTGTAAAAGTGAGGGGGGAAATTGTTTAATCAATAATATAAATTGGACATGGGCGATCGTTGTATTCTTTCTTGTCTTGAGGTTCACAGCCAAATGGCTGGGTGGATTCGTGTGAAAAATGGAACACACGTGGAGACAGGTACATAGATTGTAATGCAGTTTGGATTTTTTTCCTAGCCCTCATACTTACCGAGAAAATTGATTAAAACTTTTACTAATGGAATTTCCCTCTTTCTTCTGCCATTAAAACAACCAGTTGCTTAGGAGCTGTTTTCTGACAGGGTGGGGTCAGGAAATTTTCACACAGCTTGAGGCTCCAATCGAAACAGGGGACATGAAATGATAAGGTTGACAAACGCTGTTATAGATTATACCCAACAGAAAATGATCACAGCCACATCATCCAAACAGACCAGGTGAAACTGGGCTTAGCTGCTAGTAATAACTATACCAAACATTGTCATACACTATACCATACGTTTTTACCATACACAGTAATACACAAACATGCTCTGACATATATATGACTCAGAATTTATTTTTGTTTCAACAAAATTGGTTAGTTTGAAGATTCTTTTCACAAGCACAAATACTTTACTAAATACACACAATTACACACACACACACACACACACACACACACACACACACACACTTACACATGTGCATACTGTCACAAAAGAAATCTCATCTGTGTTTCTAAAGGGGACATTTAAAGATATTTTCCCAAATCTCTTATTGATTATAAAATTTTTGAGAAACGTCTACAACAAAACCTTATGTTTCATCATTATTGACTTCAATTTAGAGAAAAGACCATTTATTTTCTCTAATGTAATTGACAGGAATTACTTCAGACACCTTCAGGCTTTCTTTCTCTATAATTCTAACCTGATATTAGAAAATAAAGCTAACAGCATTGTAAATAACAAACTTTCTATTCACAAAACTAACAATTATCTACAATTGCTGTTTTCAGTTGGTTGTTTACTTTAATTGCTTCAGAACACTGTTGTTGGAGTATAGCCCCAAGACAAACCATGATCAAGTAGATCTATGATCAAAAACATTCCAGCTGTGACCACCACCACCACCACCTTTTACCTCTTTGCAAGGAAATCAGATTCGCAATATTCGTGTCCTTTTCTAAAGTGGTGGAATGTGATTTGTTGTTTCTAGCAGATTCAACAACAATGATGTCTAGGTTTTTCCTTCATGGCTTGCCTCAGTTTTATGTTGCAGCTATTTTATTCCTTAAACGATCTTGTATAAATCTTCCTTTTCGACACAATTTTCTTTCAATTCTGCAGTTCAACTCTCAGCTCTGAGTCTGCAGACTTTCTTAATTTTGCAGTTACTCTTTTATACTCTTTTACTCTTTTACTTGTTTCAGTCATTTGACTGCAGCCATGCTGGAGCACCGCCTTTAGTCGAGCAAATCGACCACGGGACTTATTCTTTGTAAGCCCAGTACTTATTCTATCGGTCTCTTTTGCCGAACCGCTAAGTGACGGGGACGTAAACACACCAGCATCGGTTGTCAAGCAATGCTAGGGGGACAAACACAGACACACAAACACACACACACACACACACATATATATATATATATATACATATATACGACAAGCTTCTTTCAGTTTCCATCTACCAAATCCACTCACAAGGCATTGGTCGGCCCGGGGCTATAGCAGAAGACACTTGCCCAAGATGCCACGCAGTGGGACTGAATCCGGAACCATGTGGTTGGTAAGCAAGCTACTTACCACACAGCCACAAGCAAAATTTTTTTTTAATCACTTTGTCATCGGGGAGGAAGGAAGGAAGCACTCCGTCGGTTACGATGATGAGGGTTCCGGTTGATCCGAATCAACGGAACAGCCTGCTCGTGAAATTAATGTGTAAGTGGCTGAGCACTCCACAGACACGTGCACCCTTAACGTAGTTCTCGGGGATATTCAGCATGACACAGAGAGTGACAAGGCCGGCCCCTTGAAATACAGGTACAACAGAAACAGGAAGTAAGAGTGAGAGAAAGTTGTGGTGAAAGAGTACAGCAGGGATCACCACCATCCCCTGCCGGAGCCTCGTGGAGCTTTTTAGGTGTTTTCGCTCAATAAACACTCACAACGCCCGGTCTGGGAATCGAATGTCAGCGCGGAAGTCAGTGCTCACAACACTTTCTACAAACCTCCAAGACTGGTGAGAAGGAAAGAGAGAAGCCTGGTCCAAATACTCGCAACACAGTGAACTCTACTAAAAGCCCATATAGGGACCAGGTGGTGGTATTAAAGTGAGTGACAGATTAAATCTACCACTCAAATTGATCTCAGAATTCCAAGATTTGGAATAAATTACTGTAAGGTATCCTATCTGATTCTTTGCTGGTTTTACTAGCCCACTGTCTTTGACTGGTAGCTTTTTTATTAATCCCATAAAGAGGAAGGGCCAAAATTGATCTTGATGAGAATTGAACTCAGAATTCAGGTTCCTGGTATAAGTACTGAAAGATACTCCATCTAACAACTCTGCCAATTTGTAAAATATGATGGCTTCTTTAAATGGATTTTGACTTTCCTAAAATAGTTGTACAGATAGCATAAAGTATATTAGTTTCTCTTGTTCTGTTCTGTTGTGTCTGGGGAGAGTCATTCTCTTTTTGTGCCTTATAATGTAACACACTCACCAGTAAAATTTCCACTTATTCCTTATTTTTATTGTCCTAAAATGTTCGTTGGTGTCTTGCAACCTTTTCAATAGTCTTGACACTGTCCCTTATTTACACTGTGTTCCATTTTGTTTGTTTGTGCGCTTGTGTATGGGTCAGTGTGTGTGTTGTGTGTTGTGTGTGTGTGTGCCTGTGCATGCATGTATGTATGTGTGTGTGTGTTTGCATGTGTATGTATGTATATATGTGTGTGTATGTATGTTTAAAACAGAAAAACATTATTATACATAGGTTTATTCAAACTTTGGTCATACATATATATGTATGTATGTGTGTATGCATATGTATATATATATATATGTATGTATGTGTGTATGCATATGTATATATATGTATGTATGTGTGTATGCATATGTATATATATATATATGTATGTATGTGTGTATGCATATGTATATATATGTATGTATGTGTGTATGCATATGTATATATATATATATGTATGTATGTGTGTATGCATATGTATATATATATATGTATGTATGTGTGTATGCATATGTATATATATATATGTATGTATGTGTGTATGCATATGTATATATATGTATGTATGTGTGTATGCATATGTATATATATATATATGTATGTATGTGTGTATGCATATGTATATATATGTATGTATGTGTGTATGCATATGTATATATATGTATGTATGTGTGTATGCATATGTATATATATGTATGTATGTGTGTGCATCTGTATGTACGTATCCTGCATATTTATGTGCTTGTATGTCCGTGTTTGTGTATATTCTATGTATGTGTGTGTGTAAGCATGTGTTTGTATATATATGCACCTCTGCCTCCTTGTGTGTGCATGTCTATGTGTGTGTGTGTGTGTTATGTAACAATGTACCATGTTTGTATGTATGGATGTGCATCTTTATATGTGTGGATCCGT
>NC_042998.1:197973785-198013785 GCF_006345805.1 Octopus sinensis | reverse complement strand
CCGCCAAGGTCGACTTTGCCTTTCATCCTTTTGGGGTCAATGAATTTATCAACCACCAGTTACGCACTGGGGTCGATATAATTGACTTAATCCATCTGCCTGTCCTTGTTTGTCCTCTCTGTGTTTAGCCCCTTGTGGGTAATAAAGAAATAGGTTATTCTGAACTTTGTGCTCCTTTATATGCTGTTTCCTCTCCCTATCCAAGTTTACCCTGTCATCCTTCAAGGCTTGATATAACAAGTACCAGTCAAACTATGTCTGATATTGTACATCATCATCATCATCATTTTAATGTCCTCTTCATCACTTTCTTCCTTGTATGCATAAGTTGGACAGAACTTGTTGAAGCAGCCCTGACCTGCTTCTATGTAAGGTAATATTTCCCCTTGGCTAAACATGTTCTCATCAAAGATTGGAGATGAAGGACCATTCTTGTATGAAGGTAACATTTTTTTCACAACTATCATGTCAAGGCAAGGAGACAGTAACACACACACACACACATGTATATATGTGTGTGCGTGCGTTTACATCACTATCATATAATGTTTACATCATCATCATTTAATGTTTACATCATCATTTAATGTTTACATCATCATCATTTAATGTTTACATCGTCATTATTTAATGTTTATATCATCATCATTTAATGTTTACATCCTCATCATTTAATGTTTATTTTCAATGATGGTTTGACAGGAACTGGCAAGTCAGAGACCTACACCAGGCTCCAGTTGTCTGTTTTGGCATGGTTCCTAAAACTACACTCCTTCCAGTGCCACATTAAAATGGTAGCACATTAAAAGCACCCAGCACTCTGTAAAGTGGTTGGTGTTATGAAGGGCATCGATCCATAGAAACCATGCCAAAACAGGCAATTGGTGCCAGGACAGCTCTCTGGATGGCCAGCTCCGGTCAAACTATCAAACCCAAGGCCAGCATGAAAACAGATATTAAATGATGACAATGATGATGATATAGATTTCATTTTATTGAAACCAAAAAAGATTTCACAAAGTGTTACTCCGCATTTCGTGTAACAGTTGTGATAATACAGACTAGTAAAGAAATATTTTAGTAAGTTGTGAGTGTATATGGTTACCATGATTACCAGTTCAACAAATAGGCATTTAAAGCTAATTGGGCAATTTTTAAAATAGCAGTATTCAGTGGAATGTAAGTGAAGATTGAAACTATAATGGAAATATATATATATATATATATAATAATAATAATAATAATAATATTAGGGAGTATAAATCCAAACTTACAGGGAAAAATTCAATTTAGTATTAAATGAAATTTCACAATATAAATATATAAAATATAAATTAAGAGATAAAACCACTATTATGCAACTCAGTGATAGACATAAACCAATACATAAAAAACAAATAAAATATACTTTTATAAAACATATAAATAGATCTCAAAAAGTATAAAAATGAATGATCAATATATAATAAGTAAAAAAAGCTACGTACGTTTCATGGCTACAATTAAATTTGAATTACAATTATGTTTACTTATTAATATTTATAATATAATTTATATTTGGTTATATGTTTATTGATAGAGAAAATTTTAGATTTTTAATTACTATATTTGTTGATTATAATTTAGATACTTATTTTTATGTATTTATTATTTTATAATTATTAGATGTGAACTTAAATCTAAAAATATTAATAGTGATTATTTTGTTCAATAATTTGGTAATTAAATATTGGAGTGTAACTGAGTTAAAGATATTTGATAGTTTATTATGTTTTTTTAAGCCAAAGATAAATACATATTTCTATCTATTTGTTTTACCTTAAAAATTAAATATTTAACATAATAAATGTGTTGTAGGAAATAATTCTAATGTTTTAAGTTTCAAATTTAGTTAATGGAGTTTTTTTCTATAAGAAAAATTATTATTTTATTTATTTTTAAAATAAATATTGTTTAATTCTATTTGCTTATTTATTTAACTATTATCCTTAACCTGAAGATTGACTATAATTTTAAATTGAATTTAAACTTAATTGTAATTCGAATTTAATTGTAGCCATGAAACGTACGTAGTTTTTTTACTTATTATATATTGATTATTCATTTTTAAACTTTTTGTGATCTAGTTATATGTTTTATAAAAATATATATTATTTGTCATTTATGTATTGGTTTATGTCTATCACTGTTTGAGTTGCAAAATAATGGTTTTATCTCTAATTCATATTTTATATATATATAAAGTTTGAATTGAAAAACAATATGTCAAAGATATGCTGTAGATATGAGTGAAAAATTAACAGAATAAGATTGACTATGTCACGAATAGGAAATTAAAATAGGATATAAAATATAGATCTAAGCTTAAAATAAACATTAAAGATTAAAAATTATAGTTGGGATTAAAGCATGCAAATAAACAAAGACATTCTAATATTAAAAGGAAAAGGAAGTAGAGAAACAAAGTCACTGTGAAAGAAGGAGTAAGAAAGAAGAGAGGGAAAATGAAAATGGATAATTTACTATAAAGGGAAGTGAGATAAAGAGATGACATATGATGTATTGAAAGCAGTGAAATGATAGGGGAGGTTAAGAGTTGATAGTGTGGTGATAAAAGAAATAATATGGAAATATACCAAAGGCAAGAAAGAAAGACTATAAGGAACACTGAAATTAGAGAGAATGAGAAAAACAAAGCTCAGACAGACACATTAAAGAGAGTAAGTTAAAATACAGTATATAAAATACAGTATAAATACATACACACACACACTCACACATACACACACACATACATGAAGCTATATAAAAGCACTTGTGCTGGTGCCACATAGAAATCCTTTGTGCTGGTGCCATGTAAAAAGTACCTCAGCTGATGTGTCCAGTACGCTCTGTAAAGTGGTTGGCATTAGGAAGGGCATCCAGCCATAGAAACTATGACAAAACAAACAGTTGGAGTTGCTGCAAGTCTCCAGGTTGCCAGCTCCTGTCAAACCATTCAACACAGAAAATGGAGGTTTAAATGATGATAATGATGATGATGATGATGATGATATACATATACATGGTCTGATCAATAAGTATTCGGACTGTTGCCATAGTAACGAAGCTAAAGCACACAATGTAAAGCTGCTTGGTACAGATTGACCTTGAACTCTGTTGTGCATGCACACTAAGTTTTAACATTCTAGCTCACTTCTGCCTTTACAGCAGTGCTTGGAAGGAAGGTGTGTGGCATGTGATCATCGCATTGACCATGACATAGAAAGTTGGGCAGAGAATCTGCATCAAATTTTGCCAAAAGCTGGGTGATACCTGCTCAGAGGCCTACACAAAGCTTTCAAAAAGTTTTCATTGTTCTCAACATAATAAAGATTTTGTGCAACTGGAACCCAAGTGTCTTTTTGGTCAGCTGAAAGTACTTTTAGCACAAAATTGGTAGACATGCATCTCATACCCAAATCTTCTGTGATAATGAACTGAACTGGACCATAATTAATCTGCACATTTTCTGATAACTCGCAGATGCTGATTCAACAATTTCTCCTCACAGCTGCATGCACATCTGCAATGTTTTCTTCAGCTCTGCTGGTTGCAGGTCTCCCAGAGCATTCATCAATATTGACATTTGTTTGGCCATCTTGGAAATGTCTGAACCACTCGTACACCTGTGTGCGGCTCATACACTCCTCTCCATACACTTTCTGTAACTTTGTGTAGGTCTCTGAGCAAGTATCACCATGACAACTTTCTCTGTTATGGTCAATGCAAAGATCACACACTACACACCTTCCTTCCAAGCACTGCTGTAAACAGCAGAAGTGATCTAGAACGTTAAAACTTAGTGTGTATGCACAGCAGAGTTCAGGGTCAATCTTTGACAAGTGGCTTCACTCTTCGTGCTTTGTTACTATTGCAACAGTCTGGATACTTACTGATCAGACCTCATATATATACATTTATATATATAAGCATATACACACACACATATATACAAATACTCACATATTTCTTTACTGCTCACAAGGGGCTAAACACAGAGGGGACAAACAAGGACAGACAAAGGGATTAAGTCAATTACATCGACTGATCCCAGTGTGAAACTGGTACTTTATTTATCAACCCCGAAAGGGTGAAAGGCAAAGTCGACCTCGGCAGAATTTGAACTCAGAACGTAATTACAGACGAAATACCTATTTCTTTACTACCCACAAGGGGCTAAACACAGAGAGGACAAACAAGGAAAGACAAAGGTATTAAGTTGATTACATCGACCCCAGTGCGTAACTGGTACTTAATTTATCGTCCCCGAAAGGATGAAAGGCAAAGTCGACCTTGGCGGAATTTGAACTCAGAACGTAACGACAGACGAAATACGGCTACGCATTTCGCCCGGCACACTAACGTTTCTGCTAGCTCGCTGCCTTCGACATGTATACAAATACTTATATACAGACACATGCATGCACACACAACACATACACACGCACACATACATACACACGTATATATAAGACAAACTTCTTTCAGTTTCTGTCTACTAAATCCATTCACAAGGCTTTGGTCAACTTCGGATTACTATGGAAGACACCTGCTTAAAATTCCCCACAGTGGGACTGAACTCAGAACCATGTAGCCAGGAAGCAAGCTTCTTAACCATGTATCCATGCCTGTGCAGCATCAAAGATTGATTCCAACTCCTGTCAGTGTTGGTATTGTCTTTCATATCTCCAGCTTTAATGAAATAAGGATCAGTAAAATACTGAGGGGGATTCCATTGTCTGCAGTCGTCTCCATTGTGTCTATGAGGAAAAAAAATCATCATTCTGACAGAATTGGTAGAATATTAGACAGAATACCTTTTAATATTCAATTCTGTTTTGAGGGGGTCAGCTGGCACAATTGTTTGCATATAGGTGCTGGAGTGGCTGTGTGGTAAGTAGCTTGCTTACCAACCACATGGTTCCGGGTTCAGTCCCACTGCGTGGCGCCTTGGGCAAGTGTCTTCTACTATAACCTCGGGCCGACCAAAGCCTTGTGAGTGGATTTGGTGGACGGAAACTGAAAGAAGCTCGTTGTATGTGTGTGTGTGTGTGTGTGTGTGTGTGTGTTTGTGTTTGTGTGTCTGCTTGTCCCCCTAGCATTGCTTGACAACCAATGCTGGTGTGTTTATGTCCCCGTCTATTAGCGGTTCGGCAAAAGAGGCCGATAGAATAAGTACTGGGCTTACAAAGAATAAGTCCCGGGGCCAAGTTGCTCGATTAAAGGTGGTGCTCCAGCATGGCCGCAGTCAAATGACTGAAACATGTAAAAGAGTAAAGAGTAAAGAGAGAGTATGCAGGGTATAATGCTTAGTAGCATTTCATCTGTCTTGACGTTCTGATTTCAAATGCTGCCAGGGTTGACTTTGCCTTTCATTCTTCCAGGGCCGATAAAATAAGTACCAGTTGAGCACTGGGATTGGTGTAATCAACTTAGCTCCAACCCTGAAATTGCTGGCTTTGTGCTAAAATTTAAAACCAATGTTTAGTTGTGTATCTCCATTTCCAGGAAATATTTTCACACTAGTAACACGTTTCTCATGAATAAAAAAGTTGTGTCATGAAGGTGTAATAGCGAAAATGTTATTAATAGTGTGGTATCAGTTTTCTTGGAATTTATCACAAATCATTATTATGTGCCTTCTATTAATCCAACAAAGTGGATACTTTGGTACAGTTCTGGAACCAAAAGTGCTGGAAAATTGGTAGTGTACCTGTACCGCCATTCCAATATCCCCACTGCTAAATCATCTTGTCTGAAGCTCATCACTTTTGAGGTCAACAACTCAACAGTCAAATCTCCTTCAACTAATGTCCAACTTCAAAACAGATAACAAATCTTTAGTGCTTAACCCTGTGGTATTTAAACTGAGTTGGCAGAAACGTTAGCATGCTGGGTGAAATGCTTTGTGGTATTTCATCTGCCGCTACGTTCTGAGTTCAAATTCCACCGAGGTCAACGACTTTGCCTTTCATCCTTTCGGGGTCGATTAAATAAGTACCAGTTATGCACTGGGGCTGATATAATCGACTTAATCTGTTTGTCTGTCCTTGCTTGTCTTCTCTGTGTTTAGCCCCTTGTGGGTAGTAAAGAAGTAGGTATTTCGTCTGCCGTTATGTTCTGAATTCAAATTCCGCCGAGGTCAACTTTGCCTTTCATCCTTTCAGGGTCAATTAAATAAGTACCAGTTACGTACTGGGGTCGATATAATCGACTTAATCCGTTTGTCTCTCCTTGCTTGTCCTCTCTGTGTTTAGCCCCTTGTATCTAGTAAAGAAATAGGTATTTAAACAGACCGTATCCAGCCCAAATTTTCTACTTGTTTTATGTACAAACTGGCCAGATCCAGCCTCTCACACCTACTCTGCAATGTCATTCTAAAAATAAACAATCACGTCCTTGAAATCTCAAAGCTACATCACAATACATGATTAGTTTTTAAAAATGTAAACAAAAAAGTATTAAATTTGACAAAATAATCTGAATGCTAAAGGTTTAGAATAACCTTTGAGCCCCATGCCATCTCCATATAATATAAGAATGGTGACTATAACCAGCAATGCTGAATATGTGATTAAATATTAGTTGTGGTTGTTGATTTAAAATCCTATGATTAAAGGAATTCCTGCCATGGCCATCTTACTTTTCCACATATAATGTGTCCTAGAATGCATGATGTAATGTGACCTTTTTAAGATAGGAAGGTGTAATTTGAGAGAGATTTGGCTACTAATTCTTGTAGACTGAGCTGTCACACAGAGGCCATTCTATACTAGGTCTCTTTATATTGTTGATGATGTTGACAAAGTTGTCAGTTCTTCTCAGAAAAAAATGTAACAGGAAATTGAATTTAAGGAAGCTTTTTATGAGTATAGATTATTTGGACACACTCATAGCAGAGGAAATTGCTGTCTTAATGGTTAAAGACTTGAAATATTATGCGTGGACTATTTACTTAAAGTTAGTGCAAAGTTATATTAGGGGAAATTTCAATTCTACACTGATGTTAAGCTGTTGGTTCTCATAGACAAGATGACAATATGGACAAATCAGCTTATCTACTGGCCTACAGAAAACTCTATCTAGATATGACCTGGATGACCCTATGCAATTCGTCCATGTCCACATTGACATATTCAGGAAATCCAGTCGGTAACTATCAGACAGTTGAAAGTGTTTGAGCAGGTATGTGAGGCCTTTGCACCCTCCTCTTCTAACGGCTAGCTCCACATAATCTAAATGTGCATCCAAGATGATATTCCAGACACCCACTAAAGGTTGAGATGTTCCCAGGAAAACGTCCAGACATCTGAAGAAATCTGGCTGTCCTGCCCCTGCTGGAGCATAAACAGCCAGTAGTCTGAAAACACTCCAGTCACTACTGCTGACATCCAGGACAACCAACTTGGGTCCAGGAAGATGGCCCTTATTTTGGGATCTAAACCACTCTGGAATACTGCAGTTCTACCCCTGTTCTCAGCTAACATGGAGACAAATAAATCTCAGAACCACTGAGAATGGGCCTAAAACTTTGTAAATCAGAAAGTCTGGTCTCACTGATAGCCACAACATCTACATTTTAGTGATCTGAGGCCGTTGAGTAGGCAGCCTTGTTTCCAAGGTGACTCCAGATCACATACACTTATGTTTCCCATTCTGTTTGAATAGTGAGAAAGAAGGAACAGTAAAAGCTACTTATAGTGATTTTGTGAGAGAGGGTGATAATGATGATGATGATGATGGTGGTTGTGGTGGTTGTAGTGGTTGGCTGGCTGGCTAGTTAGCTCTGAGTGGTTTCAGTGATTACTGAGAAGTTCTGCTTGTAGTGATAGTGTGTCTTGCTTTAAAAAAAAACATAGAAGCTCTTCCACTGCAGCTGTTGTTGCCTATTCTAGGTCAGCACTGATTGAGCAGATCTATGATAATTGTGTGCCAGCCATGACCATCCAGTCTTTCATGTATATGTAGGACTTCATTATACAATGTCCTTTTTTTAAAGACTGTTGGGTGCAACATAAAGGAAACTTTGCTGGTATTTCTAGCAGGTGTAAAGACCATGTACATGATCTTCCATTATCTTTCTAATATTATGATCAAATGTATTCCAGCCATGACTATACTGTCTTCTGAAGATTATCTAAATTTACCGCATCTAATGTGATTTGTCTTGTCCCAATATATCACAGTTGGATGTGACTGGAGAGGGATTTGGTTTCTATCTTTAACAGATCAAGTGGCCAAGTAGATACTTTTTCATTATCTCCCTTGTTTATATCTTAACTAGCAGAATCGCCCGGCGTTGCTCGGGCTTGTTTCAACCCTTTAGAATTAGAATTTTTGAAAGTAAAATTTTTGCATTATGTAGCTTGTTATTCTCTTTAAGTGAACGTTTTTCAGGTTGAAATACACCGAAAAATGGCAACACAGCAGTCAAAATATCGTAAAAAAAGGGGTTTTTCATAGAAAAAAGCACCTTTTTGATGTAAATAATTTTTACTCTTAACAGGGTCTGATTTGAATTTTTTCTTCTACGGAAGGAAGAGCAAGCCTTCTTCTATCATACTCTCAATTTTGGTCAACTTGCGCCACAGGGTTTCAGGAGAGATAGTGTTAGTTGAAGGCTACTAAACCTGCTATACACAGACAACTTCAGCTTTATTATTTTTTAAATTTTATTTTATCTAGTTTCAGCTCACGAGCTGTGGCCATGCTGGGGCAATAAATATTAATTTGAATATTGTTTCTCTGTCCGCTACGTTTTTATGTTCGTTAATTACTCATAGACCATTGGTGCAAGGGCAACAAAACTCAAATCAGCAACTCCCCTAATCCCAGGGTATGCCCTAAGGAGGTCTATTTTTTTAAGGGTCAATTAATTGGGGCCCCATTAACCCCCTATTTTTACTGAATTTTAAACTAAATACATGGCATTGGAGTCTAAATTGGAGCAATGACAATGAATTTCATACAATGAACTCCCAGGGAGTATTGTAAGTAGGTTTGATTTCTGAAGGGCTGTTTAAATGGGGTCCCACTGACCTCCCTATTTTTACTGTATTTATCTTACACCTACGCTAATTGGCTTGAAAAAAATCCCCCAACACACACTAAAGTGGTTGGCATTAGGAAAGGCATTCAGATATAGAAACCAAGGCTGACATGGGAGCCTTCGCTATGCTATTGTGTCTGTTTTGGCATGGTTTTTACTGCGGGATGCCCTTCCATAGAGAGGGCTGGGTGCTTTTTACATGATACTCAGCAAGGTCAGTTTTGGTGTGGTTTCTATTGGTGGATGTTCTTCCAAATGCCAACAACTTTCAATGTGGACTGGGTGTTTTTAAAGTGACACCTGCACAGGCAGGGTCACCAAGTGATTTTGCAAGACAAAGAGTCCTTGAGAAAGTAAGAGGCATTGGAGGAGGTGATCTTGTGTCAGATGATGGAAGATTAGAGTGTGACAGAGAGGCAGAAATAGATGCCTTGCCATAGAGGCTAAGTCTACCTTGGCAAAAAGGGACATGATTTGAAGATAACTAAATTCATGAAAATAACTTTTTTTGAATGATGCAAGGATTTCATTAATTAATTTTTTGCAAGTATATACTTACAGGTATGTACATCTGATAGTCTTCTGCACAGTTTCTTTCATAAATACATAAGTGAAAGAGAACAAGAGAGAGAGAGTGAGGCTTAACAAGAATGATGGCAGAAACAGTTACCTAGAGAGTGAGTGGGAGTTAACGAGAAAGAGGTGTGCTGTTGTAAAGGAGATACATGGTTACCTGGCCAAGGGTAATAGCAACAGGAGGGAAAGAGAATGATCAAGATTGAGGGCAGAAACAGGTTTGTTGCTGTAGAGGGGACACATGATTACTCAGCCAGTGAAAGGAAGAGAGATATTAGGGGACAGCAAGAGCAGGAGAGAGATGGTGGGAAGGAATATTCTTTATTGTCTTTTATTCTTTTATTTGTTTCAGTCATTTGACTGTGGCCATGCTGGAGTACCACCTTTAGTCGAACAAATCAACCCCAGAACTTATTCTCTGTAAGCCTAGTACTTACTCTACCAGTCTTTTTTGCTGAACCACTAAGTTACAGGAATGTAAACACACCAACATTGGTTGTCAAGCGATGGTGGGGGTACAAACACAGACACACAAACACACACACACACACACACACACACACACACACAAACACACGCACACACACACACGCGCGCGCACGCACCACACACACACACACACACACACACACACACGCATATATATATACAATAGGCTCCTTTCAGCTTCTACCTATCAAATCCACTCACAAGGCTTTGGTCGGCCCAAAGCTATAGTAGAAGACACATGCCCAAGGTACCACATAGTGGGACTGAACCCGGAACCATATGGTTGGTAAGCAAGCTACTTACCACACAGCCACTCCTGCACCTATTTATATAATCAGGCTGGAATTTGGTGCAGCCTTCCAGCTTACCAGTTCCAGTCAAACCATCTAACCTATGCCATGATGACAATGACAACGATAATGATGATCTCTCTCTCTCTATATATATATGTGTGTGTATGTGTGTGTGTGTGTGTGTATGTGTAAAAGCACTCACTACACTTTCAGAGTGGTTGGCATTAGGAAGGGCATCCAGCTGTAGAAACACTGCCAAATCAAGACTGGAGCCTGGTGCAGCCATCTGGTTTGCCAGCTCTCAGTCAAAATTGTCCAACCCATGCTAGCATGAAAAGCGGACGTTAAATGATGATGATGATGATGATATATATATATATGTCATTTTTTTAATGTTTCAAATATTACTAATAACTTGCAAATATATTTTACCTAATTAATTCTAAGACTGACAGCCTAATCGAATAAATTTCCCCAATTCTAAGGCAATATAATGAAATATATATGTATATTTATACCCACACAACACACACACATACGTATATATGTAAATATATTTCATAAATACATATTTAATTCCAAGATAGTCAAAATATTTTCCTAATTAATTCCATGACAATCTAATGAAATATATTACCCAAATTAATTCTCTGACAGTCTAGTATTATTTTATTCCTTCACTGGTGTCACGCTTTGGTCCACTGTCATGCTGGAGCACCACCTCAAGGAGTCCTATTAGATTATAATGACTCTATTTCTTTGTCTGATAGTCATTCTCCCTTTTTATAAGAAAGAAAAGGCAAAGTCTACCTTGGCAAAAAGGGACATTATTTGAAGATAATTAAATTCAAGAAAATAACTTTTTTGGAATGATGCAAGGATTTTATTAATTAATTTTTTGCTAGTATATACATACTATCAGTATGAACATCTGATAGTCTTCTGCACAGTTTCTTTCATCAAATTTTGCTGAGAAGGCTATTGTTGGCTTGTAGCTAGTGTACAAGACACTTTCCCACAATGCCACATAATGAAAGTGAACTTGAAATCTTATGGCATATTTCTTAACCAGATGTAATTTAGATAAAGGCATGAACTCATTACATATATACAGAGTGCAATGATAAACTGTCATCTAATTTACACAAAAAGAAAAATAACACTGACATCTCATTTTAACAGGTATATTTACCAAAATTATGTAAAATATCTTGAAATACTAAAGAGTAAATTTATTCAATAAAATCGCCATCGGCTTCAACCACGGCCTCCAGATGACTTCGAAAGCTCTTGTAACTCTTCTGGACAGTCTCCTTGTTTAAGTTGGTGAATGCTGCCATAATTTCTTACCTTTAGCTCATCTTTGTTGTTACAAGGAGTTTTGTTGGTCTCTCGCTCCACTGTGCCCCATACAATAATCAAGGGGGTTGCAGTCTGGGGAGTTAGGTGGCCAGATGTCAGGGGTGATGTGGTCCCTGAAATTGTCTGACAGCCATGACTGGGTCCTCCTGTATGTGTGGCATGGTGCAGAGTCCTGTTGCCTGACATAGGGTCTTCCAGCAGCCCGCCTCTTGGGCAGCACTACCCAGAGCCTCCGTGTTGAGTGTGAGGCCATGTGGGAAGATGAATGGAGGTATAACGTTGCCATCACTAGTGATCATTCCGAACACCATGATGTTGACTGGATGTTTGATTTTTATCACTCTCGTTACATGTCCTCAGATTTCACTGTCCTCATATTGGCTCCCAATATTGGAACTTCTGTCATGAATGCCAAGCAGAACAGCATGTCGTTTCCAAATTTCTGTCCGAGTGAATTATGTCATGGTGCTGTTTTTCTCACAGACAGTGCCCAACTGACCCTACTATACTGTGTAGTCAACAAAATCAAAAATAAACAATGCACATGCACGAAATTAAAAATATAGAATGACAACAATTTATCCATCGCACCCTATAGATAGATGAAAATACACACTTCATTTAAAATTATTTATTGTATCCCTTTTTGCTATATTGAATAACAAATAATGATTGGTATATCCATTTTAGATTTATTAATACTTTTCACATTTGGTATGAACTAGTTTACACTCTTGAAGCTGCTCAAGGAGAATGAATATTTTGCTTTTATGTCATTGCATGAATGTGTTCCTTATAACAAGATTTATTATTGACAATCAAACAATTTAGTGTAGCTTACATTTCTTAATTGTGAAGGTGCATTGCTCAGTGTTTAGAAATTTGGGCTTACAATTATAAAAAAGTTGGGCTCATAATTACAATTATAGAAAGTTGGGCTCACAACTCATAAACAAGTTTGAGAACCTGGGGTCTTTGAAGCAAGCAATTAGACAATCCCTTGTCTTCTACTTTATCATTGTTCTGATTAAACGCAGACAAATAAAGAAAATATGGTTCTTACAAAGTATGAACCCATGGTTGAATAAGCCAAAAACAACATATCAAAGAGATATGTAATTGTTCTTTGCCAAGAAATTGAAGCTAGGACTTGTTGTTTCCCAACTGAGAAATCTTCGAAAGTGATTGGACCTTCCAAAATGAGTAATTACATCTTAAAGCACTCCTTCGGTTACGACGATGAGGGTTCCGGTTGATCCGAATCAACGGAACAGCCTGCTCGTGAAATTATCGTGTAAGTGGCTGGGCACTCCACAGACACGTGTACCCTTAACGTAGTTCTCGGGGATATTCAGCATGACACAGAGAGTGACAAGGCCGGCCCTTTGAAATACAGGTACAAGAGAAACAGGAAGTAAGAGTGAGAGAAAGTTGTGGTGAAAGAGTATAGCAGGGATCACCACCATCCCCTGCCGGAGCCTCGTGGAGCTTTTAGGTGTTTTCGCTCAATAAACACTCACAACGCCCGGTCTGGGAATCGAAACCGCGAGTCTGCTGCCCTAACCACTGGGCCATTGCGCCTCCACCTGTAATTACATCTTCAAGAGTGTAATCAATAACCTTCTTTTCACAAAACATCAAATTCACTGATTGTTGTATTGTAAGCTAAAAATTAACCAGTAGAACTCCCACATATACTTTTAATGATGTCATGAGGAAATTAACCAATCAAGATCGTTCAGCCTTGATATGAGCCTATTCAAACACCACCGAAACAGAACCACAAATAAAAGCAGCCAAGCGTAACATTAGGCGTATTTCAATATCCAACTCAATCTCAACTTTATTGCTGGTGTTGCTTCACTTGTCTGACTTAGTTAATCTGTTGGGTCATTGTATGTTTGGACACTTGATTTGTTGACATATATACACACATATATACACATATATACACATCTAATCTTGTTTTATTGGATTATATATTTGTTCATCAATTGGACTGATGGTCTGCACGATGTGTTATCTGTCGGTTCATTTGTGTGAATATCTGTTGATTTATGGCTTCATTAGTCATTATTCTTAATCATTGATCTGTTTAATCATTGTTCTGTGTATCTTGTTGATCTATTTAATCCTTGGTTGATTTGTTAGATGAAATCAAGAATTGTCTGTAGAACTCTTGATTTCTTAGCAGAGAAAAAGAGAAGCTTTATTAATGGTACTATAAAAATCAACTCTGAGATACGACATATGTGAAACAAACTATGAAATCTACAATTCAATTCCAGCATTGATTATATTAAGCAGTTACAATGATATTTCCATGGTCCTTTGTGATGTACACATTGCAGTACAAAGTATTTAAACAATACACCAATACTATTATTTCATTTAGAGGATCATCATCATCATCATCATCGTTTAACGTCCGTTTTCCGCGCTAGCACGGGTTGGATGGTTCGACCGGGGTCTGGGAAGCCAGGGGCTGCACCAGGCTCCAGTCTGATCTGGCAGAGTTTCTACAGCTGGATGCCCTTCCTAATGCCAACCACTCCGTGAGTGTAGTGGGAGCTTTTTACGTGCCACCTGCACAGGTGCCAGGGGGGTCAGGCATCGGCCACGATTAGTTGGAGCTTTTAACGTGCCACCGGCACGGAAGCCAGCCAAGGTGGCGCTGGCAACGGCCACGTTCGGATGGTGCTTTTTATGTGCCACCGGCACAGGTATCACAACTACTATTTCCATTGATATTTATTTCAATGTTCTGGAATCCAGGGTACTTTGAATGGGCAGGGGCTATGTGGAACTGGTGCAGGAAGCAGCCCGGGTCTTTGCAGTCACAGCATATCTCCAGAGATCTCAGTCCTTCGCCATTGCCTCAGTGAGGCCCAACGCTCTGAGGTCATGCTTGACTACCTCATCCTATGTCTTCCTGGGTCTGCCTCTCCCCCCGATACCTTCAACTGTTTGGGAGTGGCACTTCTTAACACATCTCTCCTCATCCATCCGCAGTACATGACCATACCATCGCAAGCGTCACTCTTGCACACCACATCTGATGCTTCTTATGTCCAGCATTTCTTTCAGGGTGCTTACACTCTGTCGTGCTTGCACACTGACATTACACATCCAGCGGATCATGCTAGCTTCATTTCTTTCAAGTCTACGCATGTCCTCTGCAGTCACGGCCCATGTTTCACTACCGTGAAGCATGGCAGTTCGCACACATGCATCATACAATCTACCTTTCACTCTGAGCGAGAGACCCTTTGTCGCCAGTAGAGGTAGGAGCTTTCTTAAGAATTTCATAAAATGTTTGTTTCAGCTTTTGGTACAAGGCCAGCAATTTCTGAGGAGAGAGTAAATCAGTTACATCAAGCCCACTGCTCAGCTGGTACTTGTATTATTTGAAGGCGGTGAGCTGGCAGAAACGTTAGCAAGCCGGGTGAAATGCTTAGCGGTATTTCGTCTGCCGTTGCGTTCTGAGTTCAAATTCCGCCGAGGTCGACTTTGCCTTTCATCCTTTTGGGATCGATTAAATAAGTACCAGTTATGCACTGTGGTCAATATAATCGACTTAATCCGTTTGTCTGTCCTTGTTTGTCCCCTCTGTGTTTAGCCCCTTGTGGGTAGTAAAGAAATAGGTACTTGTATTATCGACCCTGAAAACACGGAAGGCAAAGTCAACCTCTGTGGAGCTTGAAGTCAGAGCATAAGGATGGACAAAATACCACCAAGCATTTCACTTAGTGTGCTAATGATTCTGCCTGTTTGCCATCTTAGGAATGTCAAAAAATGTTAATGGCTTTTGTTGAAATGCTTTCATTTCAAACTAAACATAGAATGCTAATAAGAATTTATTTTCAAAATCCTTAATAAAAAAAGATGAAGCTTCAGCATCAGTATCTCTAATAAAAAGAAGTTCCCTATTTACACAAATACACCATCATCATCATCATTGCTATTGTTTTAGAGTCAACTTTTCTATGGTTGCAATGTCAGACGAGTATGTTAGGATAGTGTATATGTATGTATGTATGTATGAATGTATGTATGTATGTATGTTTGTATATGTGTATGTATGTATGTATGTATGTATGTATGTTTGTATGTATGTATGTATGTAAGTATGTATGTATGTATGTATGTATATGTGTATGTATGTATGAATGTATGTATGTATGTATGTATGTATGTATGTTTGTATGTATGTATGTATGTATGTATGTATGTATGTATGTGTGTATGCATGCACGCATGTATCTATGTACGTATGCATGTATGTATGTATGTATGTATGTATGTATGTTTGTATGTATGTAGTTATGTATGTATGTATGCATGTATGTATGTAGTACGTATGTATGTATGTATGTATGTATGTATGTATGTATGAATGTATGTATGTATGTATGTATGTATGAATGTATGTATGTATGTATGTTTGTATATGTGTATGTATGTATGTAGGTGGTATGTATGTATGTATGTATGTATGTATGTATGTATGTATGTAGTATGTATGTCATAGTATGTTTGTATATGTGTATGTATGTATGTATGTATGTATGTATGTATGTATGTATGTATGTATGTAGTGGTTTGTATATGTGTATGTATGTATGTATGTATGTATGTTTGTATGTATGTATGTATGTAAGTTGTATGTATGTATGTATGTATGCTGTATGCAATGTATGTATGTTGTGTATGCATGCAACGCATGTATGTATGTATGTATGTATGTATGTATGTATGTTTGTATGTATTATGTATGTTGTATGTATGTATGTATATTTTTGTATGTATGTATGTTTGTATATGTGTATGTATGTATGTATGTATGTATGTTTGTATGTATGTATGTATGTAAGTATGTATGTATGTATGTATGTATGCAGGTATGCATGTATGTATGTGTGTATGCTGCACGCATGTATGTATGTATGTATGTATGTACATATGTAGGTATCTTTATATATATATATTATGAGAGAGACAGAGATATTAAGTAGTCCAGTTGACTTACTCTGGTGTTTTCCCAATCCCTGACTGATTCAGTGGGTAGAAAAAAAACTCCCAGCTGAAATAAATTATTAAACTCTAACCATGGTATTGAGTTCGCTTTCTGCTATTATCAACAACAAAGGGTTTGCGTGTGTGTGTTCAATCTGTAAAGTATAAGTTAGTCATTGTCATCATCATCATCAACATCATCATCATCATCAACATCATTATCATCATCATCATCATCAGCAGCAGCAGCATATTTGTCCAGCTTCCCAAGCCATCATGTTGACAGGTCTGCAAAATATTATGTATTCATTCACTTCAATCCTTCAGCAGAAAACTATCATTTTTCAGTTCTGACCTGAATATTGAATTCCGTGTCCTTCTCCAGCTGCCCCAACCAGGAATGCATTAACAATGTGTTTTCTCTCAGTGCATATCATCCATCACCATTAAATCTCCATACCCATGCATTTATTTCTTCGATTCATGTCCCTCCAGTAACTGCTTTCACAACTCATTCATAGCTGTGCGATTAAGAAGCCCACTTTGCAACCAGATGATTTCAGGTTCTGTCCCACTGCATGGCACTTTGGGTAAATGTCTTCTACAACATCCCCAAGCGGGGCATGAGCACCATATGAGCATGATCGTTGACAGAGCGGCTAACTGGCTTCCGTGCCAGTGGTACATAAAAGGCACCATTCGAGTGTGATCATTACCAGCTTTGCCTTACTGGCACTTGTGCCCCGTGCTAGTAGGGTGCTAAGAGCACCATCCGAGTGTGATCATTGCCAGAATGGCTAACTGGCTTCTGTGCCGGTGACATGTAGGAGGCACCATTCGAGCGTGATCGTTACCAACGTCGCCTTACTGGCAAGGTCGTTGCCAGTACCGCCTGACTGGCCCGGTGCTGGTGGCACATAAAAAGCACCCATTACACACTCGGAGAGGTTGGCGTAAGGAAGGTCATCCAGCTGTAGAAACTCTGCCAGATCAAGATTGAAGCCTGGTGCAGCCATCTGGTTCGCCAGACCTCAGTCAAAATCGTCCAACCCATGCAAGCATGGAAAGCGGACGTTAAACGATGATGATGATGATGATGAAACTGCATAGAAGCCTTCTCCTCTATCCTATTACCTCTAATTCCCCTTGCACCTTGATTTCACATCCTTCTCTCTCTTTCTCGATGGGCCAGCTCTGTAGTCACTCCTCAGTAAGATACCTGCTCCTATTCCTCTATCCTAGTTTTCTTATCTCACCATTCCGTACTCCTCTCAGTTGGGAGGGCTTGTCTTGTGGGTACTTTATGACCTCACTGGTGCTGGCGCTATGTAAAACATACCCACTACATTGTGAAGTAGTCAGTGGTAAGATGAGCATCCAGTTGTTGAAACCATGCCAAAGCATCCCTTTGGCTCCTCTGTTCTTGTTGAATCCTCCAGCTCATGCTAGCATGGAATAAGAGAAGATGAAGTATGATGATGAGAGGATGATGATGAAGGTGATACATACATAGATACATACATACATACATACATACATACATACATACATACATACATATACACATACATACATATATATATATATATATAATATATATATGTATATATATATTATATATATATATAATATAGGGAGAGTTCATGAAAAAAACAAAAGACAAAGACAGGTGGTGTATAAAACAAAGAGATGTATTAGTATCACGCTCAGGAATTGAAAAAGTCTTTTACATTTCGAGCCTATGCTCTTCTACAGAAAAGGACACAGAAAAAAAGAACAAGGAGAGAAAAAAATGTGTGTAGTGACTAACGATCTATTATGGTGACTGCCAGACAGAAGGGTCACACAGAAGGGTCCTATATATTAGGAGAGAGAAGCACAACACCAAAATGGAGGGAGGAAAAGAGTACACATTGGTTGCCTAAAGTTTGAAAGAGAGAGAATAAAGCATGAGAAGATTAGGAGAAAGCTTAGAAAGAATGAAGCAATAGAAAATGAAGGAGTATTGATTTGTAAGAGGAAATGCTCAAGTCCTGCAGGCCTGGTCAGCCATCAAAGAAGCCAAAGAAATTGACCCCTTGTAAATTATTATAGAGGTATTGTTCAGAAGAGAACGTGTACAACCTGTGAAAAGGAATGCCATTCAGTTGGAGGATTGAAAAGGCATGTCAAAAGACTTCATTTTGTGGCACCGATTCCTTCTGCCAGCCAGCACGACTCTGCATTATGCAATAAAATGTACAACACTTTGGCAGGACTCAAGAGTCATATAAGGGTCTTACATTGCATTATCAATCACTCATTTCAATGAATTTTATTCTAGCAATGGCTTTCCTCCTCCTCCTCCTCCTCATCATCATCATCATCATTTAGTGTCCTCTTTCCATGCTAGCATGTGTTGGACGGTTTTGACTGAGGGCTGGCGATCCAGATGGCAGCACCATGCTCCGATCTTGATCTGGTAGAGTTTCTACAGCTGGATGCCCTTCCTAATGCCAACCACTCCGAGAGGGTAGTGGGTGTTTTTATGTGCCACCGGCATGAGGGCCAGTCAGGTGGTACTGGCAACAGCCATCCTCAAATGGTGCTTTTTACGTGCCACCTGCACAGGAGTCAGTCCAGCGGCACTGGCAATGACCTTGCTCAAATGTTTTTCCCATGCCACCGGCACAAGTGCCAGTAAGGCATTGCTGGTAACGATCTATGTGCCACCGGCATGAGGGCCAGTCAGGCAGTACTGGCAACAGCCATGCTCAAATGGTGCTTTTTACGTGCCACCTGCACAGGAGTCAGTCCAGCGGCACTGGCAACGACCTCACTCGAATGTTTTTTTCACATGCCACCAGCACAAATGCCAGTAAGGTGACGCAGGTAACAATCATGCTCGAATGGTGTTTTTTTATGTGCCATCGTCACGGAGGCCAGCTTGTTGCTCTGGTAATGATCTCACTCAAGAAAGCAGCTACTATGTATGTAATGTATGTAATTATATGTACATATGTAAAGGTGTGTCTTTATGTTTGTCTTGTCTCTGCTCCGCTATCTGATGGCTGGTGCTAATTTGTTGTTGATTTAGAGGTTTAGCAAAAGAGAATGAGAGAATATAAAAATAAGTACTGAGGTTGATTTATTCAACTGAAGCATTCAAGGTGATGCTCCAGCATGGCTGCAGTCCAGTAATTGAAACAAATAAAAGATAAAATATATAAAAATATAGATCAACCCACCACATCTAAACAGACAAATTTTTTTGTTGCAAATTTTACACACAGACACACACACTCTTTTACTCATTTACTCTTTTACTTGTTTCAGTCATTTAACTGCGGCCATGCTGGAGCACCGCCTTTAGTCGAGCAAATCGACCCCGGGACTTATTCTTTGTAAGCCCAGTACTTATTCTATCGGTCTCTTTTACTGAACCGCTAAGTGACGGGGGACGTAAACACACCAGCATCGGTTGTCAAGCAATGCTAGGGGGACAAACAGAGACACACAAACATATACACACACACACTTATATATATATATACATATATACGACAGGCTTCTTTCAGTTTCTGTCTACCAAATCCACTCACAAGGCATTGTCGGCCCGGGGCTATAGCAGAAGGCACTTGCCCAAGATGCCAAGCAGTGGGACTGAACCCGGAACCATGTGGTTGGTTAGTGAGCTACTTACCACACAGCCACGTTTACCATATTTCCCTTTTTTGGCATGAAAATGCCATCATTTCACCTTTTATAATTATTATGTTTTTTCTCATTTAGCTCCCAAAAAGGAAGACCATTGTTGCTAGGTCTCCTTTTCGAATCATAATTCTTCAGTCCAGTAGTTTAACCTGTGATCCACGACACCGTTTAGTCATACGTGAAGAGTGAAGCTATAAAAAACACAACTCTTTTATATGGTCAAACAAAATGGCAACTAGAAACCTAGTTTTGTAACACAGAGCTAGAGATTAAACGCGATCACTTTTCTTTGTTTCAAATTGTCATTATAATTTCTCATGAATAATCGATCAAGGCTAGGCCGGATGTTTTCACTGTATTTGTTGGATATATATTTATCAGTTACCTTATCTCTGCCTCATCCATTAATAGTTTCTGATGGGAAGTTGATGACTTGATAAATAATTTAAAAGTCTATTCTTGCATTATGTATACAATTCTGATCTTCATAAAATGGAACAGAAAAACTAAACAATATATAAATAAGAAGAAACAAGCCAAAAACAAATAACAGAAAAAGTCTGTTTGTCTCCATCCTTCCTTCACACTCTCTCTCTCTCTCTCTCTCTCTCTCTCTTCTCTCTCTCTCTTTTTCTCTCTCTCTCTCTCTCTCTCCTTTTTTATCTCTCTTTTTCTCTCTCTCTCTTCTCTCTCTCTCTCTCTCTCTCTCTCTCTCTCTCTCTCTCTCTCTCTTGCTTTCACACAGCACACATACAACATTGATACACATTTGTGTATTGAAGCAAACTGTCCACCATATACTTTGCTCTCCTCTTATCTAATATCTTCTTTTTCTGAGAATCTAAATATTCATAAATATATTTACCTTCTGATGTATCTAAGACTAGGTAGGCTATCTAGCTACTTACACACACACACACACACACAAATATATATATCAAATCTGAAATATACAGTATTATATATCCATCATGGCTGATCTTACCAATTGGTTTCGCACAAGGAATACAATGGAGTGTTAGGTAACAATCTGATTATATAACCTTACGCTCATCAGAGTTAGCTGATATAGAAGGGAATATAATACTGTATGTTTCAGATAATATACCCACTCTATTGACAGATATACGAGTGAATCTTTGCCTGACTTATGGACTCTTAAATGGCTAACGTGTATATATATATACATTTTTTTGTTCTCTTTAGTTTCAGCTCAGAGCTGCGACCATGCTGATGCACCTCTGTTTAAATATATATATATATATATATATATATCCTTTCTACTATAGGCACAAAGCCTGAAATTTTGGGGGAGGAGGGCCGGTCACTTAGATTAACTCCAGTGCATAACTGGTACTTATTTAATCAACTCTGAAAGGATGAAAATCAAAGTCAACCTTGGTGGAATTTGAACTCAGAATGTAGTGACGAGTAAAATATCACTAAGCATTTCACCTAGCATGCTAACAATTCTGCCAGCTTGCTGCCTTTACATACACATACATATTTATATATATATATATATATATATATAGTATATAATATATATATATATATATATATATATATATATATATATATATATATATTATATATATAATTATTATATATATATATATATATATATATATATATATATATATATAATATTATATATATATATATGGATCTTTCTTTTTCCTATGTTTCTGACGAAGAGCTCCGCTCGAAATGTTAAACACTCCTTCTTTCCTTCTTTCCTGAGCGTCCAATAACACTATACTTGTTCCATGTCCTCATGTTGTTGTGTTTTCATGTTTGGATTAACTATATCTATACACACACACACACACACACACACACACACACATACATACATATATATATATATATATATATATAGATATATGTATGTATCAGTGCTGCATATGGATGGAGACAGTTGCATAAAAAAAAGTTGTGGTCATTTAAAGTGGATGGAACTTGTGGAAGAGGGAGAGCTAGGAAGACATGGAATGAAGTATTGAAGGCTGATCTCCAGACAATGAGCTTCATGAAGGGGGTGACTAAGGACTGAGATATCTGAGGCATTGCTGTGCGCAAGAAGACCTGTCTGCCACAGCAGAATTGATATCAGTGTGCTGGGGCCATAGGAAAAGCACTCATACTGGTGCCATGTTAAGAGCACCCACTACACTCAATGGAGTGGGTTGGCATTTGAAAGGACATCCAACTGTAGAAATCATGCCAAAACGGACAATGGAGCCTCATGCAGCCCCTGGCACCTTTCCAGCTCTGGTCAAACCATCCAATTCATGCCAGGATGGAAAAAAGACATTAAATGATGATGATGATGATGATGCTATATATATATATATATATATCGCATCATCATCATCGTTTAACGTCCGTTTTCCATGCTAGCATGAGTTGGATGGTTCGACCGGGGATCTGGCAAACCAGATGGCTGCACCAGGCTCCAATCTTGATCTGGCAGAGTTTCTACAGCTGGATGCCCTTCCTAACACCAACAACTCCGTGAGTGTAGTGTGTGCTTTTTACGTGCCACCAGCACAGGTGCCAGGTGAGGCTGGCATTGGCCACGTTCGAATGGTGCTTTTTACGTGCCACCGGCACAGGGATCATTACTGCAGTTTCCATTGATTTTTGATGTTGGTGTACTTGACTCAATGGATCTCCTCAAGCACAGGGTCGAAACGGTGTTTCTTTACTTGCCACCTGCACAGGAGTCAGTCCAGCGGCACTGGCATCTACCGGGTGCCAGTCATAGGATTGGTTCAATTTTGATAAGTTAATATAAACATGAAAACACAAAGAGAAAACACAACAACGTGAGGATGTGGAACAAGTATAGTGTTATTGGACGCTCAGGAAAGGAAAGAAAGAAGGAGGATTTAACATTTCGAGCAGAGCTCTTCGTCAGAAACATAGGAAAAGGAAAGATCCAAGGAAGGGAAGATGGGGGGAAAAAATTGCCAACAATACACACACGGTCACATTTTGAATATATATATATATATGGGGAGAATTCATGAAAAAAACAAAAGATGAAGAAAACAAACAGATGTATTAATATAATGCTTGGGAATTGAAAAAGTCTTTTACGTTTCGAGCCTATGCTCTTCTACAGAAAGGGACACTGAAAGGAACAAGGAGAGAAAAAAAATGTGTGAAGTGGCTACCGATCTATCATGGCGAATATATATGGATCAACATTTGCGAACGTCTGACCAATAATTTGCAATGGAGAGACAACAGCTACTGTGCTCGCTGAGGAATATCCAAATACTTCCAAGGAACATCTTAGCTGACATGACTTATGGAGAAAACAGAAATTGTCATCAAACACATGCACCAGAAAACTTTAAAAAGAAAAAGGAAACTCTCAAATATTTTAAGCATCTCTGCTTGATAGACTAGGATGGACCAGGAGCTTTTCCTAATGGACTAGGAGCTTTTTTTGTCTTCATACCTTTAATTGTCTTATCTATCATACTGCTATTGACTAGGATAGTTGGTTCCTCTGTTGGATTCACATGAGGGAGACTCTCTTTATCCCATTCATTCTCCACGTTCAATGGCCTTTCATAGTAACTCTTCTCTGCCTCTTTCTTCTCAGAACCACTAAGTGCAAGCATACCATCATCCATCCATCCACAGTTCTCTCCAACATTATCTTGATTCTCTCTGATACATCATCATCATCATCATCGTTTAATGTCTGCTTTCCATGCTAGCATGGGTTGGACGATTTGACTGAGGGCCTGCCAACCAGATGGCTGCACCAGGCTCCAATCTTGATTTGGCAGAGTTTCTACAGCTGGATGCCCTTCCTAATGCCAACCACTCCGAGAGTGTAGTGGGTGCTTTTTACTTGCCACCAGTATGGGGGCCAGTCAGGTGGTACTGGTAACGACCACACTCGAATCTTTTTACACATGTCACTGGCACAGGTGCCAGTAAGGCGACATTGGTAACGATCATTGCTTGAATGGTGCCCTTTTACCTGCCACCATCATGGAAACCAGTTAGCTGCTCTGGCAACGATCACACTTGGATGGTGCTCTTGGCACCCTACAAGTGCCAGTAAGGCGACGCTGGTAACGATCACACTCGAATGGTGCCTTTTTATGTGCCACTGGCACGGAAGCTGGTTAGCTGCTCTGTCAACGATCAATCTGGAACACCTTAAGTCCCTGATCGTCACACTGTAAGACATTGGCAAACTTCTTCCTTTCTTCTTCTGTCCTAGCTAGACAAATCTGAAGCCTGGCTTCCAGATGCCTGTCTTTCCTTTTAGCTGTCTGATATGGTTCTTTGCTACCCCAACTTTTCCATTCTTTCTAAATCCATCTCTTCTCTTTTATGGCCTTGTCAATCTCACCGTTCCATGACCATATCACCTTTGATCTGTTAGAGGCTTGGCTCCAGCAATAGATTTGATCTGTTGCCATTCATCATATAAATATATATGTATGCAAGCATATATGCATGTGTATACGTGCCTGTGGTATGTGTGTGTATACATACATTCACACACATAATATATATTTGTGTTTTTGTGTCTGTGCTTGTGTGTGTGTGTGTGTGTATGTGAGAGAGAGAGAATGAGAGAGAGTAGGTATGGATGTTTTATTAAATGTCTTCTTATCTAATTTGCAGCTGAAATAACAATAAAGCAATAAAGACTGATGTATCAAATTGCCAACACCGTAATAGATATTGAATACAAAGTTGTTACATAACCATTATACCAAAGATTATAATGTTCCAGACAAATTACACAACATACTTATACGTCAAGAAAGTTATCACGACTTTGATAACAATTTATATGCAGTTCATTCAAAAATGATACAAACCCCTAAAATTCAGGGGATTTTGACTTTATTCTCAGTCATAATGTTAAAATGATCACATGAGGAGGAGTCTCCAATTTTCAAATGTCAGTTGATTAACCCTTTCATTACCAACCTGGCTGAAACCGGCTCTGGCTCTGTAGAACAAATGTCTTGTTTTCATAAGTTTTGAACTAAAAACTTCCACCAAACCGAAGTCACAATTAATGTCCCTAACGCTAGCTGAATGATAACTAAGTTATCTTACTAAATTCTTTGTTATATTTGAAATAAATTGAAAGAAACACAGAGCATCTCAACAGAAATATGGTAACAAAAGGGTTAAATACTTTATAATGTTTCATGGACAAGAACCATTTACAAAAAAAATGCATTATCTACAGATGTTTCAACAATTTAAGGGATAGACTTGAGCCATCATTCATGTAGTCAAGAGTAGCTCGTTATAAAGAACTTGTTGCATAATTGAGGAGTTGTTACAAGTCAAACAACATTCAGCAATCCAAACGCAAAAATTAGTGATACAATGGTATTATATAAAAAAAGCAATCACTCTTCTGAAATTCAGGAACTTCCCCACCAAGAATCGGAAAATAAGCATATTAAATAGGCTCTACCCAATTCGAAGACCAGTTGAGGCAAGTGAAATCGAAGTCAAAATCAAACTCGGTGACTGGCATCTGTTGCTAGTGGAGCGCTAAGAGTACCATACGAGTGAAACCGTTGCCAGAGCAACAAGCTGGCCTCCGTGCCGATGGCACGTTAAGCACACCATTCGAGCGTGAGTGTTACTGCGTCACCTTACTAGCACTTGTGCTGGTGGCATGTGAAACATTCGAGCAAGGTCGTTGCCAGTACCACTGGACTGGCTCCTCTGTAGGTGGCACATAAAAAGCACCATTTGGGCGTGGCTGTTGCCAGTACCTCCAAACTGGCCCTCATGCTGGTGGAATGTAAAAAGCACCCACTACACTCTCAGAGTAGTTGGTGTTAGGAAGAGCATCCAGCTGTAGAAACTCTGCCAGATCAGACTGGAGCCTGGTGCAGCCATCTGGTTCACCAGACCTCAGTCAAATCGTCCAACCCATGCTAGCATGGAAAGCGGATGTTAAATGATGATGATGATGATGATGATGATGATAGTGTACTACCACTAATAGCGAAAGCTACATGAACACTTTTGTCAGTTGCCATCATTGTTCAATCAGTGGTCAAAGAATCCCTTGTTGACTTTGAAAACCAGGGAAAGTTCTTTATCAAATACAGATGCCACAACAAATTCAACCCTATTGTTGAAGAAGCTTATTTTACAGATGTTAACTACAACCTCCACATATGAGTTTCATGACCAGCTGAGAATTAGCAGCACCATGTGGAGATGTGTGTATCGACTATGAAATCAAATAACCACAGGACACAACAAAATTAGTCCAATGAAGATGTGATACCAGGATCAAAACCAGCTTATGGAGGCAACAAATTTTTCTGAGTACGTGGCTGTGAGCACACATCACTGACAATATCCAAGAAGGTCAAAGTGCACCTGGTGTTCACGTTAACTGCTGCCAGGACAATTTTCTCTCCTTCCAATATATATTGTGCTTTTAACACAACACATGTATAAGAGATTTTATCTTCAGCAAAATCCACAATATCTTGCTTGTCAACCGTGTATCTCTTATTATAAAAGGCAGATTTTATCTGCCTCCCTTTGTATCTTATAGAAATCTACAATATAGGATTTCTTCAATTACAATTTACCTAGCATTTTTAAGAGTAGAATGCATCGGGTCGTGCCAGGTCCAGCTTTTAAAATTTCAACCCCAATTAAGCAAAATTTAGAGAAAACTCACATTGTGGTGTATATGTCAAATGCTTTTCTTAGTGTGGGCTACAGCACACACAAACGCACACACACACAAACGGAGCGAACTGTTTCACTGACGCTATCACTCTAATTTCTCCTTTCTCTTTGCAAGTTTGCAATGATTAAAGTGAAAACAGTGAATCCGACAGCGATTAAGAAAATGAATTGGTACCTGAATGGAGTGAAAATTTAAAAACTGTTTCTTTCGGTGATTTTTCTGAAGAAACTGCACCAAGCCACAGACTTTCCCAGAAGAGTAAAGCCTTAGACTATTTCTTTTTACTTTTTCGAATGAGCCTATTTGAAATCATTACGGCGGAAACGAACCGTTACGCTAAACGTAAACAAAATGAAAGAAACGATAGTTTGTGGTTTCCCATAACCTTAAATAAAATTAAGGCCTATTTTGCCATAAATATTATTATGGGTATCAGAAAGTTACCCAGAATAACAAATTCTATCGTAAAATTTTGTTGTATACCCAATTGAATATTAGCTAATAACCCATTTTCTATAGCGATGTTTGAACAAAATTTTAATAATTTTATATTTTGTTGAATTTACCTGTATCTACCTGCAATTAGAGTCACTTTGTGACAAAAATTATAGTATAGAATTGGTTGAGAACATTTCATTAAATTATCTTCCAAAAATCACATTAATATATTGATAAATAAAAAAGTTATTGTTGTTTAATGAAACCAGACTAAATTTATGATTACGTTAGAAATTAATTGAAACACATAAGGGGTGTATTTTGGTCAGAAATATAGTAACGAAAGGGTTAAGAAAAACCAAAAAAATATTTTATTCTTTATAAATGTTGTGTTCAAAATAACATTTTCTTTTAAGAATGTGTATATAACAAAGTATGTGCATATAACTACGTGACATATATTTATATATAAGAGTGAAGTTGTGTGTCTGTCTCCTACGATTTAGATTCGTAACTACTCCCACATTTTGTGGTGCAGTGTAACCAAAACCGGGTATCTTATAGTCGTGAGTCATATCGAGCCCTTCTGGGTATTAGCGCGTGTCTACGATGAGTCTACGATTTAAAAAAAATTTACCATCATATTTTTCCATTTTAATGCATTTTTTTCGCTATTATATAAGGGAAGTAACTCTCTAAAAATGCTTATATAGTTATTTCCCTTACAAACCCGAGCAACGCCGGGTGATACTGCTAGTATACAATAATCCTTTGCCATATTGTGGTTCACCTATCGCAGTTCACCTATTGCGGTTTATTATTTAAACTTATGTCAATTCCTCCGTGGTATTGTTTTGAATTCATAATAAAATAAATATAAACAAATTATAAAAATAATTTTTAAAAATATATACAGTGGCTGTGTGGTAAGTAGGTTGCTAACCAGCCACATGGTTCCGGGTTCAGTCCCACTGTGTGGCATCTTGGGCAAGTGTCTTCTGCTATAGCCCCGGGCCGACCAATGCCTTGTGAGAGGATTTGGTAGACGGAAACTGAAAGAAGCCTGTCGTATATATGTATATATATATATGTGTGTGTGTGTGCATGTTTGTGTTTGTCCCCCTAGCATTGCTTGACAACCGGTGCTGGTGTGTTTACGCCCCCGTCACTTAGAGGTTCGGCAAAAGAGACCAATAGAATAAGTACTGGGCCTACAAAAAGAATAAGTCCCGGGGTCGAGTTGCTCGATTAAAGGCGGTGCTCCAGCATGGCCGCAGTCAAATGACTAAAACAAGTAAAAGAGTAAAAGAGTACAGTACTGTTTCTACTTTGCAGATTTTCACCTATCGCAGGAGGTTTTGGAAAGTAAGAGCTATGATAGTCAAGGGATTACTGTACATTAGATATGTTTTCCAGGTATGAGTTGGACAGTTTGACATGAGCTAGCAAATAAGAAGACTGCACCAAGCTCAACTGCTGGCTCATCAAAGACTGTAAACAGGCTTTTGGGACACAAAACTCTACTTGTGAAGACCTGTTGAGGCAAGTGAAAATCAAAATCAAAATCAAAAATCAAAATCGATCAACATCAATGGAAATTGTAGCTGTGATACCAGTGCCGGTGGAACATAAGAGAACCATCTGAACGTGGCCGTTGCCAGCGCCGCCCCGATTGGCTTCCGTGCTGGTGGCACGTAAAAAGCACCATCCGATCGTGGCCGTTTGCCAGCCTCGCCTGGCCTCTGTGCCGGTGGCACGTAAAAAGCACCATCCGATTGTGGCCGTTTGCCAGCCTCGCCTGGCCTCTATGCCGGTGGCACGTAAAAAGCACCATCCAATCGTGGCCGTTTGCCAGCCTCGCCTGGCCTCTGTGCTGGTGGCACGTAAAAAGCACCCACTACACTCATTGAGTGGTTGGCATTAGGAAGGGCATCCAGCTGTAGAAACACTGCCAGATCAGACTGGGCCTGGCGCAGCCTTCTGGTTTCCCAGACCCCAGTTTCACTCTCCAACCGATGCCAGCATGGAAAGTGGACGCTAAACGATGATGATGATGATGATGATGAATAGAAACACTAGTGCATGGAAGTATTGAACACCCGTCTATAATAGTAAAGATGTCCGAACACTGATTGTTCATTGGAAGAGGAGCTTTAAAATTATTATTTAGCGTTATCATTTTACTCTTAACATTATCTGCCGAGTTTGGTAAGATGACTTAGATTTGAAATGCTTGAATGATAGAGTACATCATGAAGATCCTGTAAAGTTGACTTCTTTATGATAGAAGGATTACCAGAATAGACAGAGAGAAATCTGTTTTGCATATGAAGGGTAAAGCATGAAGAGCCTGAGACAATCATCATCATCATCATCATCATCATCATCGTTTAACGTCCGTTTTCCGCGCCAGCACGAGTTGGACGGTTCAACCGGGGTCTTGGAAGCCAGGGCTGCACCAGGCTCCAGTCTGATCTGGCAGTGTTTCTACAGCTAGATGCCCTTCCTAACGCCAACCACTCCGTGGGTGTAGTGGGTGCTTTTTACGTGCCACCTGCACAGGTGCCAGAGGGGTCTGGCATCGGCCATGATCGGTTGGTGCTTAAAATCCATTCGTTTTGGATGATCCTGGACATCATAAACGTAAATGAGTTATGTACGCCAATCTCATGATTTTGACATTCATTATTTTCCTATTTCAGTTACATAAACCACGTGAGAGACAGCTTGCTGATCTGTGATTAAAGGGGATTATCTTCTAGACAGGTATTGTTTCCATGTTTGTAAGCACTTCGGTAATAGCTAAAACTTCTTTCTGAACTCAAGTGACTTCAAGAAGAAAGCAACAGAATGACCATTTTGGTTCAGTGTTGCAGCAAGAAAAAATTTGATGCATCTGCTTCAATAAAAATCTGCGAAAACTAGTTGTAAAAACACTAATAGAATTATCCAAATATGCCAAGGAGACATAAACGGTGATGAATCTTTTTCCTGGGATATTGTGTTGGTTTTATTCAGATCTTAAAAAAAAAACCACTACAAATCATACAAGTAGAAAACTATGAAAAAGAAAAATTAAATTTGGAAATATTTTATTTACATAAATAAAATTCTCTGTAATGTTTAATTTGTGATAGAAAAAAGATACAAAATGTATTTATTTGATCGTCTTTGTTTTTAATCAGGTTTGACTGTGTTTTGGAGCTATCATTTCATTTGATTATTCCATTGAAAAAAAAAGAAAAAAGAAAAAAGAAATACAAATGATGTGGTGTGGTACATGGCAGAAATAGTAGCAATAGTTGGACAGTAGATAAAAGGTAATGTAGTATCTAGTTTTGTGTGTGTGTGTTTGGTATGTGTGTGTGTGTTTGGCACGTGGCTGTGCATAGGTAGCTATAGAATAAAATCCAAACCATGGCATCATATAGCTAACTGAATTAATATTAACGTTTCTCATCGAATGTGAAGCAACTTTACACTGACTGAAGATCGCTAGAATCAATTCAGAAACATGCATAAAACCACGGTGTAGCTAAAATCACATCACTATCACCATATACACTACATCATAGTTTTATATTGATCACGTGACCGACCAGAACATCAGATTTTGTTACACATCGCTGGTCACAATGCGCTTCACATTGCTTTAGCCTTCGAATGATGCCACCCCACTGGCTAAGCGAGCAGGCCAACAGGAGAAAGAGTGAGAGAAAGAGTGGTGGAAGAGTATAGCAGGTATCACCACCCTCTGCCGGAGACTCGTGGAGCTTTTAGGTGTTTTCGCTCAATAAACACTCACAACGCTCGGTCTGGGAATCGAAACCGCGATCCTACAACCGCGAGTCCGCTGCCCTAACCACTGGGCCATTGCGCCTCCACAGTTTTATATTATGCAATTTAATAGACACACATAACCCAGGCGCAAGCCATGACCAACCCAGCTTTGTATTTCAGATGCAGTGTGTCTAAGACTGCACAATTCTATATTTGTATTTCCTGTTTTAAGATGCCATGATGTGATTTGATGGAGATTTGGCTGCTCATTGGCTCACAGAAGGAAATAAATGTTAAGAAATTTTAAACAATTGAATATCTTCTACGGAGAAGAGCTAGACGGAAATAATTTCCCTATTTGTTCAGAGTGGCATAACATTTGCCAAAATTGTAATTTTACGTTAGGAATTTAACTGCCATGTCACAGCTGTCAGATATCATTGACATAAACCATATTTGGAAATGTCAGTTGATTTTCCTTCAAAAATCATGTTTATTCTGACGTAAACCACTTCTTTCGCTTCTCTCTCTCCTTCACATCACTCTCAGCTGCATCTCATTCCTTAGACACTGTGGCAACCATCTTCTTCAGTCTGTCTTCTTGGAGACTGTATTGAGACATAATTGCAGATGTGAGTGTTTAATAATACACAAGTGTGTAATAGCATATATGAGTGTGTCATAATATGTATGTGTATGTAATGATATATATAGGCGCAGGAGTGGCTGTGTGGTAAGTAGCTTGCTAACCAACCACATGGTTCCGGGTTCAGTCCCACTGCGTGGCATCTTGGGCAAGTGTCTTCTACTATAGCCCCGGGCCAACCAATGCCTTGTGAGTGGATTTGGTAGATGGAAACTGAAAGAAGCCTGTCGTATATATGTATATATATATATAAATGTGTGTGTATATGTTTGTGTGTCTGTGTTTGTCCCCCTAGCATTGCCTGACAACCGATGCTGGTGTGTTTACGTCCCCGCCACTTAGCGGTTCGGCAAAAGAGACCGATAGAATAAGTACTGGGCTTACAAAGAATAAGTCCCGGGGTCGATTTGCTCGATTAAAAAAGGCGGTGCTCCAGCATGGCCGCAGTCAAATGACTGAAACAAGTAAAAGAGTAAAAGAGAGATATGTGTGTGTGTGATAGCGTATCTAGATATGTATGGGTGAGTAATAGCATATATGGGTATATATGTGTGTAATCATCATCATTATCATCATCGTTTAACATCCACTTTCCATGCTAGCATGGGTTGGACGATTTTGACTGAGGGCTGGCGAACCAGGTGGCCACACCAGGCTCCAATCTTGATAACATACATAAATGAGTAATAACATACACAAGTGCATAATAACATATCTGGGTGTGTAATAACCTATATGGGTTTGTAATGACATATGGGGATGTGTAATAACATTTGCAAATGTGTAATAATATTCTTGAGTATGCAGTAATATGCATGAATCTGTTATAATATTCGCGAATGTGTAATGAAATAGCTGAGAGTATATCTACATACATGTGTGTATAATGACATATATGGAAGTTTAATAAAAGTTGAGTATGTAATAATAAACATGGATATTCAATAACATACACAAATGTGGAATAACCTTTATGGGTATGTAATAACATACAGTAGTGTAACACAGATGATAGTATAATGGTGTGAATGGGAGTGTATAGTAATATAACAACATACATGGCAGTGTGTTACAACATACATGAGTGGTTAATAATAGTCCTGGGTGTACAATGTTCGTATTTAGCCTCAGGTAAAACTTGATTGAGCAGTCTATCCTAAATACAGAGAATCCAGAGCCACATTTTCAATGCTGTTTTTCAAGATAATAGTACCATAAATCCTCGAGTATAATCCACACTTTTTTCCCAAAATTTAAACGTCAAAATCCTTAGTACGAGGTTAAAAATGAAAAATATTTTCTACGTTATGTCTGAGTCTCTATTTGCTGTCCGGCAATGTTTATTCAGACGCATTTTGTGATGTCGGGTGCGAAAATACCTTAAGCTAAGCCTGAAAGCAATGAAGTCATAAAAGAATCATCCATAACTTGCAGTAAGCAACATTTATTAAAATAAAAGTATTCAGAACACAGAATAACATGTAACAAAAACAATTTGCAAACATATTTACATTCCCATATAACAGTTAAGAACATCACCTTTATTGTATTACGCATGTGCGGAAGTATTTGTTTGACTAGGTGCTGCTGGTTAATTACACACGACTCAAGTTAGAGAAGGAGTGCGTATTATACACAAGGTTTAGGTTTTTCAGAGGTACAGCCCCCTAAAAATCCCCTGCATGTTATACTCAAGGGTGGATTATACTCGAGGATTTATGATATGTGATTTATCCCTTTAGCATTCAGATTATTGTCATGTGTAATACTTATTTACTCACATTGCTTTGAATTAATCATGCATTACCTCACAGCTTTGAGAGTAGAATATTTGGGCCCGATATGGCTGGTTAAAATGCTAAAGGGCTAAGGGAGATTTAGCTATTGTTTCCTGTAAGTAAAATTACCATGTAGTGTTCCTTTGTTGGCTTAGTGGATGTGGGTGTATAATTACATACACGTGCAATAATATACATGGATATATATTAACATAAATGAGTATATAATATCAAATATGGGTGTGTACCATGCTATGCTAATATTCATGGGTGTAATATACATAAGTATGTAATAACATACATGGGTATGTGAATATCCACCCCATGACTTGCACACATTAACTTGATCAAGGGAAGAAGGACAACATCCATGAGTTTTACAGCCTTTCACCCACTGAACTGATAAGATTTTTGCATTTGATACCCTGTCTGACTATCTACAGGTCAATGTCTACAGAGAAAACAAAGTTATTGAAAGACCCAAAATTCTAAATCAATGGAAATTGTAGTTGTGATACCTGTGCTGGTGGCACGTAAAAATCACCATCCGAACATGGCCGATGCCAGTGCTGCCTTGACTGGCTTCTGTGCCAGTGGCATGTAAAAAGCACCAACTGATCGTGGCCGTTGCCAGCCTCCCCTGGCACCTGTGCTGGTGGCACGTAAAAAGCACCCACTACACTCACAGAGTGGTTGGCGTTAGGAAGGGCATCCAGCTGTAGAAACACCGCCAGATCAAGATTGGAGCCTGGTGCAACCTTCTGGCTTCCCAGACCCCGGTCAAACCATCCAACCCATGCTAGCATGGAAAGCGGATGTTAAACGATGATGATGATGATAGTGATGATGATGATGCTTGCTGCTGAGTCAAGTTATGTACATCCAAGGATCAAGTGTTGCTCTTAAACTAGGACTATGTTATGCGGGTTGTATGGGTTTACAAATATTTAGATGACACACTCTCCTGTCGATGACAGCATGAGTGCATCATGTTATGATGTTATATCACAAAATGTAGAGTGTGATATAGTGTGGTGATATATAAATTAGTGTGTGAAGATGCATAGCAGTCGTTAGATTGTGAGTTCAGATCTTGGTGGTGCATTGAGTCCTTGAACAAGATACTCTATTTCCTGTTTCTCCGGTCCACACAGATAGCAAAACTTAGAATCATAATGCTTACTAGAACTTCTTAACTACATGGTTATTCCTACTCTTGGATATCACTACAAAACCATCTCTGAGAACTCTGAAACCTATTTGTTCTTTATGCTCTTTCATCTGTTACCCCTATATAAACTAGTCTCCATCAGGCATTTGCCATATTCTTTACGCCTTACCTACCTGGGCATGGATACATTGAAACTCCAACGTCTGGCAGCTGACTTGGCAGACACTCGTAATATTATTAACCATCTTACAAACAATAACTCTGAGCACCTTTTCAAACTCCACCTGTCTAACACCTGTCAACATGTTTACAAAGTCAGAAAACAGCACAGCTCCTTCCATGACTTTTGGAAACATTTTTTCACGCTGAGAGTTGCTGAAGCATGGAACAAACTGCCCGCATCAGTTGTTAGTTGTCGGAGCACTGCATCCTTCAAAACTTCCATGCTTCCTGAGATTCGCCAACACTACACCTGATTTTCTCTCCCCTCCATACACACGCAAGCATGTATCTGACTCATACACTGTTCACTTCCCAGACATTTGTACATTACTGCATATACTTTATACGCACTTTTGACAAGTTGTGGTGCACCTGAGCACTGCATACAATCATTTCATTATTTCATTATTATTATTATTATATAGTCACACTATAGCTACAACCCCATCAGTGACCCTTATATAAAGGGGTCATGCTAAACCACTATTTTTTCTGGCCCTACTGCAATATCTTCTATTCTTGTCCATGTAGCTAACTATATAACTGTATACCCTCTCCACCCGAACCCATACATCTACCCTATCTCTCCTCCTACCATCACTTCCATAGTTTCTCCCCTCCCACCATGATTTTCACAGTATCTCACTCCTGACACCCTTCTTATTTATCCTCTTTCTTTCATTCTCCATCAATTTTATTCCTCTCCTCTTCCGCACAAATATTTTTCTTACTTTAGAACTCCAGTCTTCTCCCATCATTCACATTCCAACAGACAGTGACCTTGAAATGGTCAAGCTGGAAGTCATCATCATCATCATCATCATCATCATCATCATCATCACCACCACCACCACCACCACCACCACCACCACCACCACCACCACCACCATCACCACCACAACCACCACCATCATCATCATCGTCGTTTAACATCCGCTTTCCATGCTAGCATGAGTTGGACAATTTTGACTGAGGGCTGGCAAACCAGATGGCTGCACCAGGCTTCAATCTTGATCTGGCATAGTTTCTACAGCTGGATGCCCATTCCCACAAAATTCTCATACCCTTTTGCCTTCAATATCAGCATATAAATGTTACTTCTCTACAGACTATGGATCATCCTATACATATACAAAAATATTCTCTAAGGATTGGTACCAAATCCTCTCTGAATCAATTCTACATGCTCTATATATCACTCCCATACACTCTACGGATCACTACCATTTGTTCTATGGATCACTCTCTTTACTTGTTTCAGTCATTTGACTGCGGCCATGCTGGAGCACCACCTTTAGTCGACCAAATCAACTCCAGGACTTATTTTTTGTAAGCCTAGTACTTATTCTATCGATCTCTTTTGCTGAACTGCTAGATACGGGGACTCAAACACACCACCATCGGTTGCCAAGCGATATTGGGGGTGTTGGGGGGACAAACACAGAGACACAAACACACACATACATATGTATATATATATATATATATATATATATATATATATATATATATATATACATATATACGACGGGATTCTTTCAGTTTCCGTCTACCAAATCCACTCACAAAGCTTTGGTCGGCCCGAGGCTATAGTAGAAGACACTACCCAAGGTGACATGCAGTGGGAATGAACCCAGAACCATGTGGTTGGAAAGCAAGCTACTTACTACACAGCCACTCCTACGCCTATATGCATTATAGATCACTCCCACATCTCTGAATCCCTTTCACATGTTCTATGGTTAGCTTCAATATACTCTATAGATCATCCTCGTATGCTCTATGATCTTTCCTTCACGGTCTATGACCCCCTTTGCATGCTCTATTGATGACTTCTACATGCTCTATAGCTTACTCTCCATGATCTACAGATCACCACCATATTTCCTCAGAATCATTCACATGTGATCTATAGATCATTCACCCATACACTACAAACCATTCCCACATGTCTTTTGGATCACTTCTACATGCACTATAATGTATAGATCACATCCACATGTTCTATGGATAACTTCCATATTGTTTATGTAAGATTGAGGGCGCGTGGCTTAGTGGTTAGGGCATTCGGCTCATGATCGTAAGGTTGTGAGTTCGATTCCTGGCGACGCGTTGTGTCCTTGAGCAAGACACTTTATTTCACGTTGCTCCAGTCCACTCAGCTGGCAAAAATGAGTTGTACTTGTATTTCAAAGGGTCAGCCTTGTCACTCTCTGTGTCACGCTGATTATCCCCGAGAACTACGTTAAGGGTACACGTGTCTGTGGAATGCTCAGCCATTTGCACGTTAATTTCACGAGCAAGCTGTTCCGTTGATCGTATCAGCTGGGACCCTCGTCGTCGTAACCGGCGGAGTCTTTTAGTCTTTATGTAAGATCACTTCCACATGTCTGTTGATCATTCCCAAATTCTAGATTACTTTCACATTCTCTAAGCTTGGATCACTCCTACGTAATCAGCTGAGTACTTCTTTATTATAGCAAAACCCTGTCAGAGCTGACAAGATCTATGAAACTACAGCAGCAGTTGATTGCAGTAATAGACTGCATTCACTGCAAAAACTGGTACTTGTTTTGTCAGCCTTTTTTGTTCATCTTGTTAACAGCAAAGTCAACCTTCGCAGGATTCCACCTTGCAATGTAGTGATCATCATGATCATCATCATTAAATGTCCGCTTTCCATGCTGGCATGGGTTGGACGATTTGACTGAGGACTGGCAAACCAGATGGCTGCACCAGGCTCCAATCTGATCTGGCAGAGTTTCTACAGTTGGATGCCCTTCCTAACGCCAACCACTCCGAAAGTGTGGCGGGTGCTTTTAAAGTGCCACCGACACGAGGGCCAGTTTGGTGGTACTGGCAGCGGCCACCCCCAAATGGTGCTTTTTACGTGCCACCTGCACAAGAGCCAGCCCAGTGGCACTGGCGACGACCTTGCTCGAATGTTTCACGTGCCACCAGCACAAGTGCTAGTAAGGCGACGCAGATACCGATCACACTCGAATGGTGTGCTTAACGTGAAGTGCCTTTATCATTTGGCATGATTTCAACTCACAATGTAAATCGTCATAATTAAATACCATGAAGCAAAATACTTTACCAATTCTGTCAACTCACTGTTCAGCCTTCTAGCCAAATATCAATTTATTTGAACTGAATAGTTAAACTTGCCAAAACAAAAATCACCCTTGACTTCCACCAAAGGCCATAATTTCTACCCTTACTTTTCAGACTAGCTTTAAGAAAATAGTATTGTTCACCTGAAATCAATTTTTAATTAACTTTTTTCACCTGAAGCATGTTTCATTCACTTTTCAACTAAAGTCAATAATAAAAGTATCGGATTATATTTTCCGATATATCAACATATATTCTGCCAATATAGCCAACAGTAGATTAGTGTTTCATTTCAGTTATAAGACTTCTTAAATCTATAAAACGAGAAACAAGTTTATCTGGAAACTATTCTACTCTTAAAAAGAATTCAAACTTATAAAAGAGATGAAGACTAGAAGTTGCCTTTTAAAATGATGCTGTCCAACAGACAATTGAAGTCTGGACAGCTTCCCTGGCTGGCTGGCTAACTCCATATGCCAAACAGTCCAACCCATGCCGGCATGGAAAGCAGACGTTAAATGATGATGATGGTGGTGGTGGTGGTGGTGGTGGTGGTGGTGGTGGTGGTGGTGGTGGTGTGGTGGTGGTGGTGATGGTGGTGGTGGTGGTGACGGTGGTGGTGGTGGTGATGATGGTGATGATGATGATGATGATGATGATGATGATGATGATGGTGGTGGTGATGGTGATGGTGTTGGTGGTGGTGATGATGATGATGATGATGGTGGTGGTGATGGTGATGGTGGTGTTGGTGGTGGTGGTGATGATGATGATGATGATGATGGTGGTGGTGGTGATGGTGATGGTGATGATGATGATGATGATGATGATGATGATCATGGTGATGATGATGATGATGATGATGATGATGATGATGATGATGATGATGGTGGTGGTGATGGTGATGGTGGTGTTGGTGGTGGTGGTGATGATGGTGATGATGGTGATGATGATGATGATGATGATGATGATGATGATGATGATGGGGGGTGATGGTGATGATGGTGATAATGATGATGATGATGATGATGATGATGATGATGATGATGAGGATGAGGATGATGTTCTATCAATTATTTAAAGATTTGGAAGCTATCCTACAGAAGATTATGTTTTGGGATTCATTCTTGGCAAAGAAAGTGTTCTCTAATCTTCCCCTTTTAAATACAGACAAAATTCATTGGCTAAGCAAATTTTTCTCCAAAATTCGAAGACACAGCTGTCATTTTGTCTCAAGTCATTTCGATCCAGCAGAATTATAATTAAAAGTTTTCACTGCCGGTGGCATGTAAAAAGCACCATCCGTATGTGGTTGATGCCAGCGCCACCTTGACTGGCTTCCATACCAGTGGCACATAAAAAGCACCAACCAATCATGGCTGTTGCCAGCCTCCCCCTGGCACCTGTGCCGGGTGCACGTAAAAAGCACCCAGTACACTCATGGAGTGGTTGGCGTTAGGAAGGGCATCCAGCTGTAGAAACACTGCCAGATCATTCTGGAGCCTGGTGCAGCTTCCTGGTTTCCCAGACCCCAGTCGAACCGTCCAACCCATGCCAGCATAGAAAAGAGACGTTAAACGTTGAGGATGATGATGATGACCCAT
>NC_042998.1:197963785-197968785 GCF_006345805.1 Octopus sinensis | reverse complement strand
TAAATACTGGATAGTTTATAAAATGGTAGTGACAGAACTGACAGGAAATACCAATCATAATATAGCTCACAGCCTTGTAATATGGAACTAATACAATATCCTCACTAAATTCAACATATTGTCAAAACTTTAAGTATTAAATTTGGGAAATAATTCTTAGATCTTTGTCTTTATAAAGTAGTTAACATTTCAAATAATACAGTATCACATTATGCAGCAAGTCATGAGGTTTACTTTTGTTTAGCTAAATGTCTTAAGTAGTTAAATGATTTCCAGTAATTATTTACTCATAAACAAATGAAAGAGTCATTGTTTTGACTTAAATTATTCTCAATACTTTTTCATTACTGACAATCACTTTTGGTGCTACATATTCTCTGTTGTAAATTCATTAAGTTTTACACAGTAATTTTTACACAATTTAATCATTCATAAAGGTAGAACAATGAAGATATTTAGGTGAAAATAAAGTAGAAAACAAAAAGTATTATTGGTTGTAGTATAAAATACTTGAGTTACCAGTAGTTATTGACAAAAATGTAATGTGTCTTTAAGTAGATTACCAGAACCTTTAGATAATAATTACTGTAACATCAGTAAGACATAATAAATCTAATTTTGAATGTTATTAGCTGTGGACAGCTGATACTTTCCATCATACCCAGAAAAATAAACTGAGAGTTTTCATCAAATAATAATAGTAATGCTACAGTCAAATGAATAAGAAGATAAAAAATAATAAACCAAATATAACAATAATAGGCCAGGAAAAGCAAATTTGCTTACTAATTGATTCCAGGATTATGAAGTAAGAGAATGAAAAATTAAAAAAACAAAAACAACAATCCAAGAATTTGGAATATCATACTGTATCAAATGGTGCATTAGGGACTGTGAGGAATGTTATAGACTAATAGTTGAGAGATTGGAATGGAATTTCCTGTAGAACTTCTGCAGGAAGCTTGCCTCTTTGGAACAGGAAAGATTTTCAGAGGGGTTTTGAGCATTTGAAAGATTATTGAAAGTTTGTGGATATCTAAGATTACAAGTAGTAACCCACGACCCACATAAATTTTACCAGGAATAAGACCAATCCTGAGTCAAGATCAATAATAATAGAACAGGTGATAAATTACTAGCCTTGTGCCAAAATTTGAAACAAATATTAAGACTTAAACTCTCTCATTAATATTCCATGGTACAAGGTTGTCTTACTTAGAACTTATTTATATAAAAATGGTTTGCCATTTTTTCTTTCTCTTTTCTGGCTTCAGTAGAAATTTCCATATTTTTTTACCTTTTAACAGAACCACTTAGTTTATTTCAATTCAGATTATGGAAAAACTGGCATAAGAAGCTTTGTTTGTCATCTCCTAAACACCAAAAATATCAAGTATACAGGATAAATTTTTCATCAGTGAAGTGAATTGATCTAAATGTAGGCAGGGGAAAAATTCTCTTGATATCTCTAAATTTGATATATGATGTTGTAATTATGATATCTCTTAGGGAAAATCAACAGCAGAATATTAGGTATCATGTTACTCTTTTACTTGTTTCAGTCATTTGATTGTGGCCATGCTGGAGCACCACCTTTAGTCGAGTAAATCAACCTCAGGATTTATTCTTTGTAAGCCTAGTACTTATTCTATCAATCTCTTTTGCTGAACCGCTAAGTTACAGGGACGTAAACACACCACCATCAGTGGTCAAGCAATGTTGGGGGGACAAACACAGACACACAAACACACACACTCATATATATATACATATATACGACAGGCTTCTTTCAGTTTCCGTCTAACAAATCTACTTGTAAGGCTTTGATCGGCCCGAGGCTATAGTAGAAGACACTTGCCCATGGTGCCACATAGTGGGAATGAACTCGAAACCATGTGGCTGGTAAGCAAGCTACTTACCACACAGCCACTCCTACACCTATGTTGTGCGCCTATGTTATGTGTAGTTTAGTTTTATTTTTGTTAGTGTTGTTGACTTGCTGTGGTTTCACTGTGGAATGGAACAACTGGGCACAGCTGTTTGGGTGCTGAACTGTTTTGGTGATGATGCTTTTAATTATATACAGTTTGCACTGAAGGCAGACACACACATACACACACACACACACAACACACACACACACATGGAAACATTAAAAGACTACACTTGGAAAAAAGAAAGAGAGATAGTGAACGTGACCTGGGTGTTATTGTCGACAGTGATTTGCGTTGGATAAAACACATTGATAAAATTGTCAAGAAGGCTGAGGGTGTCTTGGCATCACTCACCAAATCCTTTGTGAGTCGCTCTCCGGCTATCTATCTGTGGCTTTATATAGCTATGGTAAGACCTCACCTGGAATTTGCATCACCAGTCTGGAACCCCTATCTTGCCCAGGATATCAATCGTCTGGAAGCTGTTCAGTGACGTGCAACCAAAAGAATACCCTCCATCAGGCATTTGCCATATTCTGAACGCCTTACTTCCCTGGGCATGGATACATTGGAACTCCGACGTCTGGCAGCTGACTTGGCAGACACCCATAAAATTATTAGCCATCTTACAAACAATAACTCTGAGCACCTTTTCAAACTCCACCTGTCTAACACCCGTGGACATGTTTACAAAGTCAGAAAACAGCACAGCTCCCATGACTTTCGGAAACATTTTTTCAAGCTAAGAGTTGCTGAAGCATGGAACAAACTGCCCGCATCAGTTGTTAGTTGTCGGAGCACTGAATCCTTCAAAACTTCTATACTTCCTGAGATTCGCCAACACTACACCTGATTTTCTTCCCTCCATACACACACAAACATGTATCTGACTCATACATTGTTCACTTTCCAGACATTTTTACAATACTGCATATGCTTTATATGCACTTTTGACAAGTTGTGGTGCACCTGTGCACTGTATACAATAATTTCATTATTATTGTTATTATAACACCTGTGGACATGTTTACAAAGTCAGAAAACAGCACAGCTCCCAGACTTTTGGAAACATTTTTCACGCTAAGAGTTGATGAAGCATGGGACAAAACTGCCAGCATCGGTTGTTAGTTGTCGGAGCACTGCATCCTTCAACTTCCATGCTTCCTGAGATTGGCAAACACTACACCTGATTTTCTCCCCTCCATACACACACAAGCATGTATCTGACTCATACATTGTTCGCTTTCCAGACATTTTTACAATACAGCATGTACTTTATATGCACTTTCTGACAAATTGTGGTGCACCTGAGCACTGTATACAATAATTTCATTATTATTGTTATTATAACACCTGTGGACATGTTTACAAAGTCAGAAAACAGCACAGCTCCCATGACTTTTGGAAACATTTTTTCACGCTAAGAGTTGCTGAAGCATGGAACAAACTGCCAGCATCGGTTGTTAGTTGTCGGAGCACTGCATCCTTCAAAACTTCCATGCTTTCTGAGATTCGCCAACACTACACCTGATTTTCTCCCCTCCATAGACACGCTGAAGCATGGAACAAACTGCTGGCATCAGTTGTTAGTTGTCGGAGCACTGCATCCTTCAAAACTTCCATGCTTTCTGAGATTCGCCAACACTACGCCTGATTTTCTCCCCTCCATAGACACGCTGAAGCATGGAACAAACTGCTGGCATCAGTTGTTAGTTGTCGGAGCACTGCATCCTTCAAAACTTCCATGCTTTCTGAGATTCGCCAACACTACACCTGATTTTCTCCCTCCATAGACACGCTGAAGCATGGAACCAAACTGCTGGCATCAGTTGTTAGTTGTCGGAGCACTGCATCCTTCAAAATTCCATGCTTTCTGAGATTCGCCAACACTACGCCTGATTTTCTCCCCTCCATAGACACGGAAGCATGGAACAAACTGCTGGCATCAGTTGTTAGTTGTCGGAGCACTGCATCCTTCAAAACTTCCATGCTTCCTGAGATTCGCCAACACTACACCTGATTTTCTCTCCCCTCCATACACACGCAAGCATGTATCTGACTCATACATTGTTCGCTTCCCAGACATTTTTACATTACTGCACATGCTTTATATGCACTTTTGACAAGTTGTGGTGCACCTGAGCACTGTATACAATAATTTCATTATTATTGTTATTATTATAGAAGCAAATGGGAAGAGGAAAACTCTTAAATGGATTGAAAAATTTACCCGATAGACACAAGCACAAAAACATCTGTCTCCACATAACACAAAAAAATATATGCACACAAATAAAGACAGAGAGAGAGGAGAGAGAGAGAGGGAGAGGGAGAGAGAGAGAGAGAGAAAACTAATATCATTCGTTGTGTTAAAATGGAGTTATCTCCCTTCGTATGACACAACCCTTCCCCCCCCACAAATAACAAGAAAAAAAAACTATTCTGATTTTGGAAAAATCTATCTTTATTCAGTTGTGTCTGGGGAGGGTCATTTTCTTCTTGGTGTCTTATTATTTAACACACACACCGGTAAAATTTCCACTTATTTCTTTACTTTTATTTTCCTAAAATTTTCGTTGCGTCTTGCAACCTTTGCAATGGTCTTGACCGTTATTAGTTTGGTTGTTATGAGCTACATATTCCTCAGAATGGTAGTTGGTAAGTAGAATGAAAACTAAATTTTCTTGGCACTAAAAAATTTTGGTGCCAAACAACTAATGTCAGATTGATTTTTTTTTTGCTGATTCAGTGACACCAAATGAGCAGCGCAACGCTACCCCTAATCCTAATCCACTTTAGAGGTGCTGCTGTTGTAGGGGCTACATCAGTAGGGGTCATTGAGATGCTGAACAGAATGTTCTGTATATAAACTCTCATCATCATCATTGTTCGACCGTGGTCGAGGCAATGGAATTTACCATGTTACGCCAGACTTCACGGTCCATCATAGCATTATGGAGGTCCTGTTGCTGGATGCCTGTATCCCTGGAGATTACATCAGGGTAGGAGAGTGTGTGCCCTCTGGTATTGCGAGTAGATGGCTTCCAGGAGAGAAGAGTAGAAATT
>NC_042998.1:197962037-197963685 GCF_006345805.1 Octopus sinensis | reverse complement strand
CAGTCGTACACATTCACGTCTTCATTCATAAAGCACACACACACACGCTCACAAGACATACATAAGCCGTCATACACATTCTTACTTTGCATCATTTGAAGTTTGCATCAGTCTGGAAAGTGCAGCAGGAAGTGAGAATCGAAGAGGATATGCTGCGAGCACTTGAACGAATGAATGACAAGTTTCCTGGCTATCGAACTGGGTCGGTAGATTGGTTATGAAGATAACGAAACTGTTTACAGCTGAAATAGATCCGACACAGAAACATGCTTAAAGGAATGTAGCTTAAATTTTTTTGTGCACTGACTAGAAGAGGTCTCTCTCTTCAGTTTAGGATGCAGCCGGCGGAGTGCTCAGCTTTTTCAATTGCACATCGACTGCACTTTCTGACCCAGCTGCTGTATTTCCTTACCTTTACTATATAGAATGCTCTACTTGATTGTACGTTTTTCTATCATTTAATATTTCAAAAGTCAGATGGACTTTGTATTTTTTTACTTTTACAGCTGCAGGAGTGGCTGTTTGGTAAGTAGCTTGCTAACCAACCATATGGTTCCGGGTTCAGTCCCACTGCGTGGCTTCTTGGGCACGTGTCTTCTGCTATAGCCCGGGCCGGCCGACCAATACCTTGTGAGTGGATTTGGTAGACGGAAACTGAAAGAAGCCTGTCGTATATTATATATATATATATATATATTATATATATATATATATATATATAATAAGTGTGTGTGAATAGTTTGTGTGTCTGTGTTTGTCCCCTAGCATTGCTGACAACCGATGCTGGTGTGTTTACGTCCCCGTCACTTAGCGGTTCGGCAAAAGAGACCGATAGATAAGTACTGGGCTTACAAAGAATAAGCCCGGGGTCGATTTGCTCGACTAAAGGCGGTGCTCCAGCATGGCCGCAGTCAAATGACTGAAACAAGTAAAAAGAGTAAAAAGAGTAAAAAAGAAAAAAAGAGTATACTCCATATATTTTTTTAGTACTCGATGCTTCTGAGACCACCTCGACAACGTAGTGGAGCCTTTCGGTAAGGCCAATATGTATATTTTCCATCCCGTCATCGTCTAAAGCATCTGTTCCATAAACCAGCTCTTTCTCGGAGTTTCTATTATTCAAAGGATATTTCTGTAATTGCATCCGGTCTGAGATGACTGGACATTATTTCTATAAGTGCGTCCGAGCTCGTATCATTGTGTAAGGTTTCTAGCTAGATTGTTCTAGATGAATATTTTGGACACTTTGTTACCTAAAAAAGCATAGCTTACTTTAAGAGGGACCTTTTTGAAAACGTTATAATATCTTTGAGTTGTTGCGAGTGGTTACTTAACAAGATTAAAAAGCATGGATTTTCATGAGGTTCATACAAAATATTTGATGAAACTTTATCAGTTTCCTGTTAAAATATCTCCTAAACCTGATACTCTTTTACTCTTTTACTTGTTTCAGTCATTTGACTGCGGCCATGCTGGAGCACCGCCTTTAGTCGAGCAAATCGACCCCGGGACTTATTCTTTGTAAGCCCAGTACTTATTCTATCGGTCTCTTTTGCCGAACCGCTAAGTGACGGGGACGTAAACACACACCAGCATCGGTTGTCAAGCAATGCTAGGGGGACAAACACAGACACACAAACATATACCA
>NC_042998.1:197952037-197959537 GCF_006345805.1 Octopus sinensis | reverse complement strand
ACCAATGTATACTATGAGTTTCTTTGCCCTAGCAGTCGGGAAGACACTCGGCAAGAAATGGAAGCAAATTTGAAAGAATGAAGAAAAACCCATAAATAATAATAATAATAATAATAATAATAATAATAATAATAATAATAATAATAATGATAATAATAATAATAATAATAATAATATAATATAATCATATAATAATAATAATACAATAATAATAATAATAATAATAATAAAGAATAATAATAAGGTTTAAGGAGAGACACGGGGACGTTAAGATGGTAAGAAGGAAAAAATACAGAGCTCCGAAATTATCCCAAACATCGAAAACAAGGACACCCTATGGAGCCAAAGATTACTAACAAAGAATTGGACTATCCGAGTAAGTAATACGAATTGAAATTATTACTATTTTCGAAACGAATGATGTATTTTGACTCGATATTATCTCCACCTCTAACACAACACATGTAAACATGCGTGGAACAACACGATCATCCCCGACCTCAAACACCATGTACAAAGGAACTACGAAGAAAATTAAATGCCACCGATACTATTCAACCCAAGAATAACAATCGAGCGGTACGTACATAAACCTACAACAAAAAATGTACGAAAACTACACGTGCGAAATAATGTGACAACAGAAATAAACGGACCGGTACCCTACGAAAATGACGACCGTCAAAATAATGGGCCGGACGTTGTACCTCATGTCCCGCAATTAAAACCAAAAGACGTAAATGGACACGTGAGGAATACATTTCTATCTTACACGCATACTTCACAGCAATGCTCTACCCACAAAATGAAAATACAACAACACATACATATAAAATATGGAAGGAAAATAATAGAGATATAGACTTGGATACAGCAATGAACCCTAATAAATTAGCTAACGTACGAAGATACATTCTCAAAGCCAAAAAAATATCAGAAATAGAATAGAACATTTAAAAGAAAAAAATACACCAGGAAAATGTAGATAGAAGCCACACAACAATGCCCAAAATAAACACTGAAACTGTAAAACACGAAGACAAACGCAACATTCCCAACAAACACGATATAAACAACGGAGGGGAGCCTAATGATTATGATAATATAAAAAATAAATAATCAAAGAACTGAAAACCACAGAGCCCAAAATGGACCACCGACCATACCTCCCAAGAATAAAAATGAACGCAATAACAACACCAATTATAAACAACATAAACCTAGCCGTCACTGAACTAGCCACTGAAACAAAAAAAAGTGATATCACTGAACTAAATGACTGATATACGCAGCAGCCACTGCAGCCCACAAAAGAAGCTGGATACTCACCCAAACCCGCCCAAACAGAGTACCACCACCCAAACAAACCCTGTGGATAAATAACATCCAAAAACAAATTTAAAAAATTAGAAAAGACTGTCGATTCTTAATGAAATCAGCAAACAAGCAACGCTACTAAGCAACAAAAAGAACAAAAATGCTTCGCAAATATAACTCACAGAAAAAGATTGCCGGAGATAAAAGAAAAGCTGAAGCAAGATATCCTTGCCAAAGCTCAAAGGATCCGCCGGTACGAGAAACGCCAACGCTTCTTTGAACAGAACAAAAAGTTCAACTCCGACCCCAAAAAGTTCTACCAAGAACTGGGCAAAAATAAAATTGATGTCACTGCAGCACCAACGACAGAAGAACTGGAAGAATTCTGGAGAGAAATATGGTCGGCGAACGAACAGCCAAAAAAAAGGAGTATGAAAATAACAAACTCGGCATCTGAACAACTTTGGACCCCCATAACAACTGAAGAGGTCACCCAGGCACTGCAAAAACTAAGCAACTGGAAGGCACCTGGGCATGACAAGATCCCCAACTTCTGGTTGAAATATCTAACAGGAATGCACAAAAAGCTGGCTGAAAACTTTAACAGCATACTAGCAGAGCCAGAGACAATGCCTGAATGGCTCACGAAGGGGAAAACCATCTTAATTCCCAATCAATGAAACAACAAAACCAGAAACTACAGACCAATAACCTGCCTCCCTACTATGTTCAAGGCATTTACTGCATGATACCGCAAAGGCTGAACAAGCACCTGGACGAAAACAAACTGTTCCCAGAAGAGCAGAAAGGATGCCGCAAGGGCTCATATGGCTGTAAAGATCAACTAATGATTAATAAAGCCGTAACTGAAGACAGCCACAGAAAGAAGAAAGGCCTCAGTATGGCCTGGATTGACTACAAAAAGGCGTTTGATAGCATCCCCCACACATGGATCCTCGAAACACTAGCCATTAACAAAGTAGTACCAACAATCATAAAATTCATAGAGCACTCTATGAATAAATGGCAAACAGTCCTACATCTCCAACAAAGAGGGACTCATGAAAACCAAAGACATCCCCATTAGAAGAGGAATATTCCAGGGAGACACGCTTCTCCACTCCTTTTCTGCTTGGCACTGTCACCTCTATCTGATATGCTAAATAGAAATGGATGCGGATTAAATGTTACGGCAAAACGATCAGCCACCTTTATATATGGATGACCTAAAACTATACGCTGCAAATGACAAACAGCTGGAAACACTATTAAAGACAGTTCATGGATTTACCAAAGAAATAGATATGAAATTGGATTAGAAAAATGCGCCAAGTAACCATGAAAAGAGGAAAACTAGTTAAGAGTAAGAACATCACACTAGATAAAACCAATGAATAAAAGAATTAGACCAAAGCCAAAATTACAAATACTTAGGAATCCATGAACTAGATAAGACACAACACACACAAATGAAAGAGAAAATAAAAAAAGAATATTATAGACGAGTTAGATCAATACTAAAAACAGAGCTCAATGCTAAAAAAAGATAATAGTATCAACACTTTAGCTGTCCCAGTTATAAGTTACAGCTACAATATCCTTAACTGGACACGAAATGAACTGTCCAAAATAGATAGGAAAACAAGAAAAATACTGACAGGATCTAGGATGCATCACCCAAAATCTGACATAGAAAGACTATATATACAACGTATAGAAAGTGGTAGAGGCCTTATACAGCTGGAAAACAACTATAAAATAACCACCATAGGACTGCAAAAATACCTACTTCAGAAGGAAGGAAAACTGATCCAGATAGCAGCAAAACACGAGCAAAACAAAAAACTGTTCTCAGTATTTAAGGAAACTGACAAATACAAACAAGAAATCATACCATATAAAAACACAAAGAAGAAGAAGAAGATGATGAAGAAAACAACAAAAGCTATAAAACAAATGAAATCCAAACTAAAAATAGAACAGCAACGAGCCATGATAAAACGATGGCAAGAAAGCCCCTTCATGGTAAATACTGCACAAACTAAACGCAAAAGAAATAGACAAAGAAAAATCCCAGCAATGGTTGAGAAGCTCAGACTCAAAGCAGAAACAGAGGGATTTTTAATTGCAGCACAAGACCAAAGCCTCCCCACCAGAAATTACCAAAAACATGTAATGAAAAGAAATATTACAAGTAACTGCAGAATATGTGGAGATGGACAAGAAACAATAAATCATATTATCTCTAGCTGCCCAGTCCTGCTAAGAAGGAATATATTCACAGACATGACAGAGTTGGAACCTACATACATTGAAAGCTATGCCAACATTATGGAATAACAACAGAAAAAATATGGTATAGGCACACACCAGAAAAGGTCACAGAAAACGAGAAAGCAACCATACTCTGGGATATGCCGATACACACAGATAGAGAATTAGGCCAACAGACCAGATATAGTTGTCAGAGATCATGAAGAAAAAAAATGCTTTCTAATTGATGTATCAATACCGGCAGATGACAACGTGTCTCTAAAAGAAATGGAGAAACTCAAAATACAAAGACCTGGAAATAGAGATAACTAGAATGTGAACCTGAAAAACAGAAACAATTCCTATCATAGTAGGTGCATTAGGCATGATTAAAAAATATTCAGACAAATACATAACAAAAACATCAGGACTACAAACAATATAACATACAGAAAATTGCACTACTAGGCACTGCACACATCCTACGCAGAACACTTTCCATACAATAACCATCAGAGCATCACAACAAATCACAGCACATACCCAAGGCACACAGAGCTGCGCTCGGTAGTGAAGTGAAAGCACGCTATAAAAATAAAACTACTGAATAATAATAATAATAGGGAATAAATTATTATTCCAACCTTACAGCAAAATTCAGCATAATAATATTATACCGAATTTCGTAAATAAATTATAATAATATAGTATATAACTAATTTAGAGACGAACACCATTCCACAACTCAGTCAATAAAGAACCTGTCCAAAACCATGCTGTGAGACATATACCAGACAAAAACTAATCTACAATTTTAATAATATATAATATTGAACAGTAAGATTATTAGAATCATATCTTTATATATAAAAGTAAGGTTGTGTGTCTGTCTCCTACGATTTAGATTCCTAACTACTCCCACATTTTGCGGTGCAGTTTAACCAAAACCGGGTATCTTATAGTCGTGATTCATATCGAGCCCTTCTGGGTATTAGCGCGCGTCTACGATGAGTCTACGATTTAAAAAAAAATTACCATCATTTTTTTCCATATTAATGCATTTTTTCGCTATTATATAAGGGAAGTAACTCTCTAAAAATGTCTACGATGAGTAAACGATTTAAAAAAAATTTACCATCATTTTTTTCCATTTTTAATGCATTTTTGCGTTTTTTTTTTGGCTATAACTCTCTAAAAATGCTTATATAGTTATTTCCCTTACAAACCCGAGCAACGCCGGGCGATACTGCTAGTAATATATAAGAGCAAATACTTTTAAAATCACAGCGAGTCCGCCACACATTCTTTCACCATAGCCACCAGTACAATGAAAACTGCCTTGCCTTGCCGGTTAAAGGAAGGTGGCGGGGCAATATTCACGATAGACTCAGCCGATAACCGAATTCGTCCCACACGTGACAGCAGCCGTTCGACGTAAGCACATAGGTCTGAAATTGTTGGACACCGCACGAGTATAAGCAGAACGGTTTCTCGAAACGTAGAGCTTGTACCGAACGGGCAATGCTTCCCAATAGCACTGCCAGGCCAGAGATCTCTGTTGATTGTCCATAGGTCCCAGCCCGAAAGTAGTCCTGAAGAGGCGGGTCAGGTGTTCCCCGTCGACGCCCAGATTCTCCCCAAGAACGTCGTCGCACCTCCCCTTCACTAATCCTCTATAGAACACTTTCGTGGAATTGATGTCGCACAAGTTTGGCAGAGTTACTCGAGAGTAAGGCGGCACTCGGGGCGCCATTCGCCTAGCCTCGGTCTCTGTTTGCTGGGTGAGAGTGGCCATCCTACTCGTTATCTCGTCCCAGATCTTCTCCATTTGGAGGTCTAATCCGAACCAGACCCCGAGAAATTTAACCTGTCCGTCGGTCCAGTGTCCCACGATGGAGACATGGGATGGCATGGGTTTACTTCTCCAGGTGTCGAGCCGCATGCCCACTGACTTTACCGAGTTAACTGTTGCTCCCGTTACAGCTTCGTATCCTTTTGGTGTCTCGCCGATCAGGTCGATATGCCTGTGGCTCAACACTCTGACAGTGACGTCGTCCGCGTATGCAGATGCGCTCCTCCTGCATCCCAGTTCTCGCTGGATGCCTCTCAGTGTAGCCAGCTTCCGTTGTAGTGGTTCTAGAGACAATACGTACAGAAGCGACAAGAGGGGGCGTCCTTGACGAACCGAATGCGTGATGTTAAATCGTCTGGATAGATGACCATTTACGCGAACTACCGAGCGGATGCCGCTGCATAAGGCAGCGATCCAACCGCGGAAGACGGGACAGAAACCAGCCACTCTAAAGACAGCCTCTAAGTCACGTTGGTCGACCCTATCGAAAGCTTTCGATTGATCTAATTTGATCAGCACTCCACCCATGCAGGTTCCTTAACTACCCTTCTATGATGTAGCGCATCAGATGGAAGTTTTCATGGATACTCCTGCTCGGCACGGTGCATGTTTGCGTCTTGTCGACCAGTTTCTCGATGACAAGCGCCAACCTTTCGGTCAGCACCTTAGCCAAACTCTTCAAATATGCGTCGAGCCTGAAGTAATTCATGACGTTCCCCTTTCTTGGATCTTTCTTAAGAAGTATCACCGCTCCTTGGCTCACAAAACTAGGGATACTCTCGTTTTCCTGCCAGTCTGGCACATGACAATAAAACTCGTAGGGCAAACCGTCCAAGCCTGGTGACATGTCTCCTGCGCAGCCGGCTGTCACATCCCGTACGTCTGTGGTTGTGATGGGTCTTTCGTAACACTCTGCCTCTCTTGCCGAGAGTCGTGGTAGGACATGCAGGTAAGCGCTAAAGTATACTCTACGTCCTGATCCACCAGTTGTCTCGAACAGTCGGGCGAAGTGCCGTTGAAAGGCTTCACATAGATAGATAGATAGAGAGATAGACAGACAAACAAACAGATAAATTGATAGATAGATAGATAGATAGATAGATAGATAGATAGATAGATAGATAGATAGATAGATAGGCAAACAGATTGATAGATAAAGATAGATAGATAGATAGATGGATTGATAGATAGATAGGTAGATAGATAGATAGACATACAAACAGATAGATAGAGATAGATAGATAAATAGATAGACAGACAGACAGCCAGACGGACAGACAGATAAATAAGGAGACAGATAGATAAGTATGCATTTATACAAATCAACCTTCAACTCCACCGCCAATATCTATCATAAACAATTGCACAATTATCATCAACACGAAAACCAAAACAACCACCGTCATTAACAATCCATCATTCACTTAAAGACTAACAACAGCAACAATAGTATGAACAAGATAAGCATCTCAATCTAAAATATAAGGCAATCAGGAGATAATGATGTGCCCTTGTGTATTTTATGAGTTGAATGAAAGGTCTTTGATCAATGAGGATTGACTTGAGATTAAACAGCATCAACAATACAATTGACAATTGTAATATTCCCATCACCAATAACACACCCCACGAACACCATTATAGGCAATATTAAAGGCAATATAAATAACGCAATCACCATTACCAACGCACCAACTTCTGAGTAACCAACTAGTAACGACAACACAGCATAATAGGAATGACTGTTGCTACGCATGTTGTATGTCAACACAGCAGAGTGCGTGTATGTGTAAGATTGAGTGAGTGTATGAGTACAGTGTAGAGTTTTCATGTCTTGAGTTAGATGTCCAAGGTTCGAAGTGCTCATGGACCTGGTTACCTTTCAACTAACTGTAATCGTGTAGTACTTCCTCCCACCTGTAGTACTTCCTTCACTCTTTCATCTCATTTCCATTCTTATATACATTGGAATAAGACAAATAAAATTATAATTCTTTACTCTTACAAAGGAGTTGTTCCCTGATGTCTTTTGGGTTCATATTTGCTGTAGGTAACTGTTAATTGCCGCCGCTTTCGGA
>NC_042998.1:197894537-197947037 GCF_006345805.1 Octopus sinensis | reverse complement strand
GCCGTATTTCGTCTGTCGTTACGTTCTGAGTTCAAATTCCGCCGAGGTCGACTTTGCCTTTCATCCTTTCGGGGTCGATAAATTAAGTACCAGTTACGTACTGGGGTCGATGTAATCGACCTAATACCTATGTCTGTCCTTGTTTGTCCCCTCTGTCTTTAGCCCCTTGTGGGTAATAAAGAAATAGGTACTACTTGAGAACAGTGGTCCCGGTGCGCGCACTCGCGTACTCGCGCATCCGCGCTAGCTAGTCGTGACTAGTCGATCCTTACTTTTTGTTTTTGTATATTATTTACTTTGCTTAAAAAAATTATTTACTTTGTGTTTTTGTGTTTTATTTACTTTGTTTAACACAAATTATTTATTTTGTGTTTGATTTACTTTGCTAGGCAGTCGTTGTAGGATCGACTAGTCACGACTAGCTAGCGCGGATGCGCGACTACGCGAGTGCGCGCACCGGGACCACTGTTCGCTAGTAGTACCGATTTGCCGACTATCTATAAATTCTAGATGTTTTATGGTACCGCAGATGTTAGAAATATATTTACCCTAATCGGTAGACCTATATGCAGTATATATAATATATATATATATATATATATATATACACTGTAGCATCGCCCTCGATCATTTCGCTTTCAGCGATTGAGATCTTTGGAACTTTGAAAAGATTGAAAGCCCAACATTAGTGCCTATGTCTACCTCGGCCACTACACGAGTTTCCAGTTCGGTCATTACCAAATCACTGCTGACTTATCTCTCGTCATTTCGCCGCCCATGTCTTGCAAACTATTCAGGTTTCGCACTAGCGCACTTCCCCACCGAAAAGGTCAGCGCTCCGGAATTCCTTCATTGGTATATGTTCTTCTTGAAGCCACCAACTTACAAATCTTCATATCCTTCCTTCTCCAGACTTATTCCAATAAAAATGATTACGTTGCTATAAACAACAAGAGAATAGAAGGAGAATTTATTAACGGTTTAAATGTTGTTAAGGAAGACACCGCAATATACGTGTCGCCCATTTTTCGATGTGAAACACAAAGATTGAATTGTCTGAATTGAGATGCATGATCTTAGAAACGTGGGGCGGAAAACCGTACGATAGAACCGGATAGCGGAGACAAACACTTAGTAGCAAAGCTACAGTTCAGTCATCGAAAGTCCATGATGAGTTGAGGGCGTTATATTCAATTCCAAGTAAACACCAAGTTTGGTTTTTTTAGCTACATTTCGACTGATGAAAAAATTGGAGACAGTGTACATGAACGGCTTACCAAGACACTCACTAAGAGAGGTAGCGTGCAATGAAAAGTAATTACGGAATAACAGCAACTGAGATATAAAAGCTACGGAGCATTTGTACGAGGTGGCGATGCACGGTCTTGAAAAGTTTGTAATATAGGTTTTAAGTAAGCAATGGGCTGTCCTAAACGAAGACAGTTTTGTTCCCGTTTTCAGAAGCTGAAACGATTCCATGTACAATGCTACCCATTTGATCGTCGAAGGAATGGTTGCTTATCGCATTATTCATGTCAAGTCAGTGACTTAGCAGCTTGGCATATGTAGAGATTAGTTAGCTCTGACACCAGCATCCCTGGTCACACTGATCGAGTGCGCTTCATTCCATATTCCTTGTTGGATAGGAACTACAATGAATTCCGAGCAACTGGTCGGCGTCAATCATTTTGTATTGCAAGAAGTGAATAAAAGCGTCGTTCGTTGCAGATATATATATATATATATATATATATATATATATATATATATATATGTATTATATACATATTAGAGGGAAACCACTGTGTGGACACCCTTATGCTAGAAATAGATCCGCTATGGTCTTACCACTAAGAAATGTTCTCAAGGAACATTTGGTTGTTTTGCTAAATTTTTCTTGAGAACTTTTCTTAGTGGTAAGACCATAGCGGATCTATTCTAGCATAAGGGTGTCCACATAGTGGTTTCTCTCTAATATGTATATAATACAATTTTACTGAACCTTCAGTTTTTTTATAATGTAGACCACTGGTGTGAAATCGATGTTAATTAAGTTAATATCTAATTTCTCATCCTCATTTTAAATTTAAATTTATATATATATATATATATACATATACATATACACATGTAAAAGTTGAACGATGGAAATAAGTGTTCACAACAACGCATTGGTGGATATAATTTCTTTGTGTTTTCCAAAATGGAGGCGAACACCTTGCTCCATGTGATCGGCTTGAAAAATTGTTAAGACACAAGAATATTTTCCTACTTTACTTAACATGAAACCAGATATATCTGCTTGTCTCTTTATAAGCACTGTACATATCTTTCCTGTTACTCACGGAAATCTGTTTTAAGAAAAGCCTTTACAAGTGCAAAGTGAATGAAACGACAGAAGCGGGCATTACTTTACACACACACAGACACACATAAGGGAACGAGGTGTACGTACATATGTATATATACATATATATGTATATATACATATATATATGTATACGTTATGTGTATATGAATATATATAGGTATATTCTTATATATATATATATATATATATATATATATATATATATACATATATATATTCATATACACATAACGTATACTATATATATATATGTATATATACATATGTACGTACACGTCGGTTCCCTTATGTATGTTTACATTTTATCCATTTGTACGACTTCTAAATACTTTCTCTATACCTCACTTCTGTCTTTCCCTTTCTCGCCTTCTCTATAATGCGCCATTGCTTCTTTGCAAAGCCATTTTGGCGCTCTCTGTCTCTTCCCCCTCTTCCTTCCATCCTCTTTAATTCCTTCTTTCTCTCTCTCTCTTACTCTCACGTGACCTGGTCAATCCTTGGCGCCCTCTGTCTTCCACCCTCTTTAATTCCTTCTCTCTCTGTCTCTCTTTCTCTCTCTCTACCCTCTTGTGACCTGCTGCTTAACAAGCCATTTCGTTGGTGACCTGCTGCTTAACAAGCCATTTCGTTGGTGACCGCAGCTCGCTCAACATCGTTCCCCCTCTGCCGGAAAGGCAATTTTTTCCAAACACACCTGCTAGATAAGTTAAATTTGTCTCAATTTGTCTAAAGTCGTAAGACACCTGCTGTTATCCTGTTATTACCATTCTTGTTTTTATTTTTATTTTTGTTTTCGTTTTTTGTAATTATATTCGTCCTTGTTGCGTTTACATTCGTTCCTTTTTCCATGAAATCTAATGCTCACAGCTTAGTTTTTCCTTGGGGCTGGCGCGTTGGAGCAAATATCAGAATTAAACAGCCGAAATTTGCTATGATGATCCGGTTTCTGACTGAAGATTAAAGGCTTCGAATGACCCGTCTGTTTTCTGTGTTCGTCCCTTTGTGTATTTCACGTTCTTGTTTCTTATATATAATTTTATACCTATATATATATATATATATAGATATATATATATATATTATATATATATATATATATATATATATATATATATATATACATATATACATATATATTTCTGTTTTCAATTTGTTTGATATATATATATATATATATATATACTATATACATATATATTCTGTTTTCAATTTATGTTTGATATATATATATATATATATATATATATATATATATGTAAGAAAAAAAGATGACACTGGAGAAAAACGTTATGATATGAACTGCATTAGCTTACAGCTGTATCAGCTATAAGATGCGGTGGACTCTTATTTGAGTACCCGAATAACATCCCATAGCTTCATCCGGAGCCTTGAATATGAAGTGCCCTTTATTTGGGAAAAACGCATTAGGCTTTTTTGATAAACGAAACTGGTAAAGTTCTTAGCAAAAGACTGAAATTAGAAATTTTGGTACGAAAGAAAATGATCTAGGAGAAGAATAAAACGAATAGAATGATATAATAGAAACACACAAATAATACTTCAACAATCTTAACATTAATGCGCACACAAACATACAAACACACACACAGACATGTGTGTGTGCGTATGTGTGCTCGCGCGTGCTTGTGTGTGTAGTTCCTCCGCATAATTTTCATCAAGGTATTGGTTAACTCGAAGCTATGGCAGAAGGTACTTGCTCAAGTTGCAAATTGTCGCATTGTGGGATTGAACCCGAAACCACGTGTTTGTGAAACGAACTTTCTGATCACATTGCCATAATTTGCGCCCGTATAGTTTCAGCAGCTGAAAAGATATCTCGAGATCTAAAGCCTAAAGTTTAATCGATTGATCTTCCTCTGTGACTGGTCACTGGAAAATATTTAATGATATTTTTAATGATAACAATTATTTGAATTTTCTTTCTACATCTCCTTCACTTCTCCTTGAAATATTGCGGCTTTACCTCAATGAAATTACTTCTTGATACCGGACTAGAGTGTAAAGTGATGCGGATTGATTATAAACCCCTACAATTTGTTGTTCCGCTCTCGAGTGTTACACATATCCAGTATTCTTCTGGTAGGATAAAATATACACTAGTAAAATAATTGGTTTCAAATTTTGACACAAGGTCATCAACTTCGGGGGCCAGTGTAAGTCAATTAAATTGACCCCACTGCTCAACTGGTACTTATTTTATGACGCCCCGCCCACCAAAGTATGAAAGTTAAAGAGAATTTCGGAGGAATTTCAACTGAGAACGTAAGGATGGACGAAATGCCGCTAAACGTTTTGCCGGGTGCGGTAACGATTCTGCCAGATCGCTGTCTTACCACCAGCAAAATAGTATTAATTAGTATATACTGCTGTTTCGCTCCAGGGCATACCTGATTGAGCATTATTATGCAAACTGTTCTATTGGGTTGTCCGAAAAGTTCATGCCGATTTATAGTAGCCTACTTTTTGACTTATTTAAAACCGGTTGAGTCCATGAAATAGGATTTGACTACACCCCCATTTTTAGCACAGTTAAAGCTATCTTTTCGTGGAAGAAGGTTTATGTTCCTATTAGCTTTGTTAATTCTGTAACCTTTTAAAATGAAAGATAAGAAAGTTCATTTTCGGCACTTGATGCTTTGGGAACCAAACAAAAATTGCTGCAGCTCGGCTGGGATGTGTTACCTCACCCTCTATATTCACCAGATATTGCTCCTTCGGATTTCCACTTATTCAGGTCTCTGCAGAATAGTCTTAATGGTAAAAATTTCAATTCCTTGGATGACGTAAAAAGATACCTTGATGAATTCTTTGCCATGAAACCACAATTCTGAGAAGAGGGTATTTTCAAGTTAAAGGAACGATGGAGACGCATTGTGCAACAAAGTGGTTCATATTTGGTTGATTAAAAATGTAATGGCAAGTATTTATTGACCTTTTTCTTTCCTTTAAAAATCGGCACGAACTTTCCGGACAACCCAATATTATCGACCATCCTATCGTTTTGCATATTAAGAGTAATTACGTTGCCTAATTACTCTTCCCTAATTCAAGGTAGTAGGATGCCATTTGAGTGAAGAGTTACTTCTAACTAGAGAACCTCAAAGGGGTAACAGTTCGAGCAGCCAGATAAGTTTTCCTAAGTTAGCTCGTATATTGCATAATTCGGAATGATCAAAGTTTTTTTTCCGAGCCAGATGCTCATAAAACCAGTTTCCCGGATTTTATGACATATAAATTCTAATCCCCGAACGAGACATCAGTCCATCGCAGAATTACTTATTTTCACCAGCTGAATGGACAGCAGCGGCGTGGAGACGCAATGGCCCAGTGGTTAGGGCAGTGGACTCGCGGTCGGAGGATCGCGGTTTCGATTTCCAGACCGGGCGTTGTATGTGTTTATTGAGCGAAAACACCTAAAGCTCCACGAGGCTCCGGCAGGGGGTGGTGGCGATCTCCTGTTGTACTCTTTCGCCCCAACTTACTCTCACTCTTTCTTCCTGCTTCTTGTCCCCGACTTCTTCCTACGCAACCGCTGAGCCTGGATGCGCATTCATCCATCCGTCGATGCTCTCGGTGTCGGGCGTTGACCTGCTTTATCTTCTGCGTGTTTTACGAATAGCAAAGGACCACGTTTCGGACTTCTCTCATCTTGCGAGCTCTGGGGACGAAGACCGTTCACTCAACTGCAACATCACAGCAGCGGCGTGAAATGAAGTGTTTTTCTCAAGAACGCAATGCATCGCCTGATCAAGGAATAACAAGATTATGACCATGAGTGCAATGACCATCATTAAGCCACGCGCTTCCACATTTTGTGTAATTAAAAGAATTAAAATCTGTAATTAAAAGGTCTGAATATTTAAGCAGACAATTATCGATCATCAATGTTGATATATAATCAACCACTTGGGGATTAATTGACTCAACTCTTCATTTAGTCTGTTTATCTTCATAGTTATTTCTAATCCAGAAAAGCTATGATCAAGAATCACGACCGGATTAGTAATTCGATTCGCTGGAATTGAGAAGCTTAAAATTTCCTCTCGATTATCGCCTTTATTGATTCTCACGTAAAGTCAAGAACTCTTATTTGCGTAGGAAAAGCAAACGAAAAGCTTACGACTTTCTTAAATGTATAAGAAGTGAAAGAGAAATAGATGCAGTCGTGGAGAGGTTAGTTGATAAGTTCGCTTTGCAAATATGCGGTTTCAGATTCAATTACACCTGCACAGCTTCACTGGGTGACTGTCTTCTATTATAGCCCCGAGTAAAATTTGGGATACGAAAATGCGTAGAAGCCTGCTAGAAGGATGATTACTGTTCTTAATCAACGTAAAGTATACTAGCCATCTCAATATGGCTAACCACTAGGGGTGGGTGTTACTGTAGCTTTTTAGCCCCAGGAGATCATCGTCTCCAGCTGGCTTTAGACACAATTTCTGTGCCCTTATGATATTTGCAAAGGGAGGTCATCCCCTCTCGTAAACCTAAGTGATACGCATGGACTGCAGTTTCGAGATTATTGTCTCTTGTCAACACACGGTAATCACCGGTTTTCGATGAGGAGAGACCTGTCTAAAGCCAACTTGAGACGATGATCTCCTGGGGCTAAAAAGATACAGTAACACCCACCCCGAGTGGTTAGCCATATTGAGATGGCTAGTATACTTTACGTTGTCGAGCGCTTACTGTTTACATCTCGTTCGGAGATTTATTATTGTTCTTAATCAGTTGTATATAAAACAAAAAGCACCATTTAGTTCTTGGGTGCCTCAAGCGGAGGTCAGTTTGTTTCATGTATTCGGACTAGATCGCTGGACCGAGAACTACCTCACTTCCAATTAATCTCAAAGGGCATAGAAAGGGGCTAATGGGCACTGCCTTAGCCTTCATTCTCTGTTTTAACCATGAAAAACGTCGTTATTGAAACCAACTGTTGACTTATTCTACCACTTGGAAGCACTCCGTCGGTTACGACGACGAGGGTTCCGGTTGATCCGAATCAACGGAACAGCCTGCTCGTGAAATTAACGTGTAAGTGGCGAGCAATCCACAGACACGTGTACCCTTAACGTAGTTCTCGGGGATATTCAGCGTGACACAGAGAGTGACAAGGTCGGCCCTTTGGAATAGAGGTACACAAAACAGGAAGTAAGAGTGAGAGAAAGTTGTTGTGAAAGAGTAACACAGGGATCACCACCATCCCCTGCCGGAGCCTCGTGGAGCTTTAGGGTTTTCGCTCAATAAACACTCACAACGGCCGGCCTGGGAATCGAAACGGTGATCCTACGACCGCGAGTCCGCTGCCCTAACCACTGGGCCATTGCGCCTCCACTTCTACCACTTACAACCCATATTTTTATAGAGTTGTAATTGTAACAACATTTTTCTCTATACAACGTCTGGAATAGCTGTGATGTATTCCACAATATTATTCATGAATTCAAAACTACTAAAACAGCTTCTTCACATTGTAAGCTATTGTTTAGTAAGCAAACTATTATGACAAAACGTAGCAATTACAGCAAAATTTTATGACCCAAAATCATTTCTTTAGATAAATTCTGTAGGCTACCGAGTATGTTATTAGTGTAAATAAATGTTCTCTACTTCGAATTGTCATCAGTCGCTTTCCTCTGCGATTGGCTATTTATATCAGAACAAAAACTTTAATGTATTTTAATCTAATTGTAGTCGAGTGTAAAAAAAATTTTGTTTTTCCGACTGATGTTGTTCTATAATATCTCTCTACATCTTACTATAATGGGCGTTATGTCTGTCTGTCTGTCTGTCTGTCTGTCTGTCTGTCCGCCTGTCTGTCTGTCGCCTGTCTGTCTGTCCGCCTGTCTGTCTGTGCCCTCTTCACGGTCAAACGGCTGGACCAATGATCACGTTGTTTTTCGGGATTACGAAGGAGGTAAACTGGAAGATCTTTGGCGAAAAGAATGTGAAAAAGTATGATTATTTAGTGCATATTGAGTTTTGTATTAATAAATCCCCTTTTGATCTTTTTTGCTAAAATTCCTAAAGGCGGTGCTCCGGCATGGCCACAGTCAAATGACTGAAATAAGTAAAAGAGTAAAGAGAATATATATCTATATATATAAAGCTGAAGTTGTCTGTGTATGGCAGGTTTGGTAGCCTTCAACTAATATTATCTCCTCCGAGACCCTGCGGTGCAAGTTGACCAAAATTGAGAGTATGATAGAAGAAGGCTTGCTCTTCCTTCTGTACAAGAAAAAATTCAATGTTAACACCAAAAATTATTTACATCAATAAGGTGCTTTTTTGTATGAAGATCCCTATTTTTTACGATATTTTGACTGCTGTGTTGCCATTTTTCGGTGTATTTCAACCAGTAAAGAGAAGAACAAGCTACATAATGCAAATTTTTTACTTTTCAAAAATTCCAATTCTAAAGTATCGAAACAAACCCGAGCAACGCCGGGCGATACTGCTAGTATATATATATAAATAAAAACAACAAGCCATATTAATCATAGGAAGAATAAGAAGGAAATGACGTTTGATTTTTACATTAACTGGTTGGTGCCTGATACGACCAGCTGTTAGATACCACACTGTTTACTGTAACTATTAATGTGCAACAAAAGCAGAAATTTAAGTGATACTGAATAATAATAATAATAATAATAGTAATAATAATAATAACAACAATAATAATAATAATAATAACAACAACAACATAATAATAATAATAATAATAACAATAATAATGATAATGATGATAATAATAATAATAATAATAATAATAATAATGATAATAATAATGATAATAATAATAATAATAATAATAATAATGATCATGATAATGATAATAATAATAACAATAATAATAATAACAATAATAATATTAACAATAATAATGATAATGATGATAATAATAATAATAATAATAATAATAATAATAATAATAATAATAATAATAATGATAATGATAATAATAATAATGATAATGATAATGATAATAATAATAACAATAATAATAATAACAATAATAATGATAACAATAATAATGATATAATAATAATAATATAATAATAATAATAATAATAATATAATAATAATAATAATAATGATAATGATAATAATAATAATGATAATGATAATAATAATAATAATAATAATAATATTAATGATAATGATAATGATAATAATAATATAATAATAATGATAATGATAATAATAATAATAATATAATAATAATAATAATAATAATAATCTCACAATAACAATAACAATAATAATAATAATAATAATAATAATAATAATCATCTAATAATAATATATAATATAATAATAATAATGATAATAATAATGATAATAATACTAATAATATAATAATAATAATAATAATAATAATTACAATACTAATAATAATAATAATGGTGATGATGATGATGATATAACAAAGTACTCTAATTCACTTGAGGCACTTACATGAAATTTGGCCATCACAAACTCTATACCAATTAAGAGGTGAAAAAAATAATAATAACAAAAAGAAAAATAAGAGGGAACCCCAGGGGACAATAAAAAGTGGATAATAAAATAAGATCTTTGATGGAAAGTAGCCATTAAGAGTTGAACCTGACTGGCAAATAAATCAATCTTCGTTTAAACATTGAAACTAAAGAACTAATTAGCGAAGCAGTACACACCTAATATTGTCTCTTAGGCCGTCACTACTCTAGAAATATTGTAAAGGGACTGCGTTGAGAAAATCGATTGCCTCGATTATTTCATAAAAATTTCGAACAGATATTCAATAGGCGCAGGAGTGGCTGTGTGGTAAGTAGCTTGCTAACCAACCACAAGGTTCCGGGTTCAGTCCCACTGCGTGGCATCTTGGGCAAGTGTCTTCTGCTATAGCCCCGGGCCGACCAATGCCTTGTGAGTGGATTTGGTAGACGGAAACTGAAAGAAGCCTGTCGTATATATGTATATATATATGTATATATGTGTATGTGTGAGTGTTTGTCCCCCTAGCATTGCTTGACAACCGATGCTGGTGTGTTTACGTCCCCGTCACTTAGCGGTTCGGCAAAAGAGACCGATAGAATAAGTACTGGGCTTACAAAGAATAAGTCCCGGGGTCGATTTGCTCGACTAAAGGCGGTGCTCCAGCATGGCCGCAGTCAAATGACTGAAACAAGTAAAAGAGTAAAAAAGAGAAAAGAGAGTTGTTACGTTCGGACTAAGATAGTTATTGTATTGGGTTGTCCGGCAAGTTCGTGCCGATTTATAATAGCTTACCTTTCGATTTATTTTAAAACACGGTTGAGTCCGTGAAATGGAATTTGACTACACCTCCATTTAGAGCACAGTTTAAGCTATCTTTTCGTGGAAGAAGGTTTATGTTACTATTACCTGTGTTAATTCTGTAACCCTTTAAAATGGAAGATAAGAAATTTCATTTTCGGCACTTGATGCTTTGGGAACCCGACAAAAATTGCTGCAGCTCAGCTGAGATGTGTTACCCACCCTCCATATTCTCCAGATATTGCTCCTTCGGATTTCCATTTATTCAGGTCTCTGCAGAATAGTCTTAATGGTAAAAATTTCAATTCCTCGGATGACGTAAAAAGATACCTTGATGAATTCTTTGCCATGAAACCACCTCAATTCTGGGAAGAGGGTATTTTCAAGTTAAAGGAAAGATGGAGACGCATTGTGCAACAAAGTGGTTCATATTTGGTTGATTAAAAATGTAATGGCAAGTATTTATTGACTTTTTTCTTTCCTTTAAAAATCAGCATGAACTTTCCGGACAACCCAATATTTATGTATTTAGCTCCAGGTTAGTATCACTCCAGTAGAAATATGATACAAAAGCGGTCTAGTCATGATCATTCCATCTTTTTTTTTTCAGGTAGTGCAACTAATATTACTTTATCTGATGCACTCTTCCTTATTTAAGATGGCGTGCAATTTAAGGGAGATGTGGCTGTTGTTTTCATGTCTAAGCATTAATAATAGCAGGCGGTTAATTACGAGAATATACAACCATATTCGAAACAGTCTAAAAATGGTAAAACGCAGTTCAAACACAAGAAAAATCTTTAAATAAAAGAAGGATTTATGATTCTGTAGAACATATCTTTGCATTTATTGAAAACTAGCAGTATCGCCCGGCGTTGCTCGGGTTTGTAAGGGAAATAACTATATAAGCATTTTTAGAGATGTAAAGTATAATAGCCATCTCAATATGGCTAACCACAAAGGGGGGGGGTTACTGTAGCTTTTTAACGTTCTGAGATTTAATAATAAATTTTTAGAGAGTTACTTCCCTTATATATGCCAAAAATGCATTAAAAATGGGAAAAATTGATGGTAATTTTTTTTTTTAATCGTAGACTCATCGTAGACGCGCGCTAATACCCAGAAGGGCTCGATATGAATCACGACTATAAGATACCCGGTTTTGGTTAAACTGCACCGCAAAATGTGGGAGTAGTTAGGAATCTAAATCGTAGGAGACAGACAGCACACAACCTCACTTTTATATATAAAGATAGGAACAATGGTATAAAACATTTTTTTTTTTATAAATGAATTAAAACAAGTTACGATGACTGATAACCTACGTTTTTAGGCAGTATAGGAATTGACAATTTTCAAAATATAAAGACTAACAAAGAGAGACATCAGCCATCCTTACAAGTTGGATTTGGATTGGAAGCACTCCGTCAGTTACGACGACGAGGGTTCCGGTTGATCCGAATCAACGGAACAGCCTGCTCGTGAAATTAACGTGTGAGTGGCTGAGCACTCCACAGACACGTGTACCCTTAACGTAGTTCTCGGGGGATATTCAGCGTGGCACAGGGAGTGACAAAGGCCGGCCCTTTGAAATACAGTACAACAGAAACAGGAGTAGAGTGAGAGAAAGTTGTGGTGAAAGAGTACAGCAGGGATCACCAGCCTCCCCTGCCGGAGCCTCGTGAGCTTTAGGTGTTTTCGCTCAATAACACTCACAACGCCCGTCTGGGAATCGAAACGGCGATCCTATGACCGCGAGTCCGCTGCCCTAACCACTGGGCCATTGCGCCTCCACTTCCTTACAATTATTACGGGTAATACAGGAACAAGGAGATAAATTGGTGAAAATGCATTGTTATCCCTCAGCAGAAATACTTTAAAATATTGTAATTCTCGATAAAACTTACATCATGAGAAAAATCCTTTCACCAGGTGACAAAAGAAGTAGATGTAGACATGAATAAGAATAATAGCAATAAGTCTTATCCAATCAGATTTTAAAGCATTTATAATCGCACACCACAGGCGTAAGTGATTATGCTACACTTGAATGCATCTTGTACTGGTTTCGAAGAAAAAAAGCGATCGCAGTTGTTCGATCACACGTTCATTGTATTATAGTGTAAGTGGCTGGGTAGTCTACGAATACTTGTAGCTTTGATATACACCTCAGGAAGATTCAATGGGACATAGTGTAGAATATAGCTATGCATGTCTGTGTGTGTGTGTGTGTGTGTGTGTGCCGTGTGTGTCTGTGTGAATGCGCATGCAAATATATATATATATATATATATTTATATATATATATATATATATATTTATACACACACCACATATACGCACACATACATTTACACAATACAAACATATTGTGGCTGTGTGGTAAGTAGCTTGCTAACCAACCACATGGTTCCGGGTTCAGTCCCACTGCGTGGCATCTTGGGCAAGTTCTTTCTGCTATAGCCCCGGCCGACCAATGCCTTGTGAGTGGCTTTGGTAGACGGAAACTAAAAGAAGCCCGTCGTATATATATATATATATATATATATATGTGTGTGTGTGTTTGTGTGTCTGTGTTTGTCCCCCCTAGCATTGCTTGACAACCGATGCTGTTGTGTTTTATGACCCCGTCACTTAGAGCGGTTCGACAATAGAGACCGATAGATAAGTACTGGGCTTACAAAGAATAAGTCCCCGGGTCGATTTGCCTCGACTAAAGTGAGATTCAGGGAAGAATGAATTCTATCTGATCCACTGTTCCTACACCGACAGTTGTAGCATTGCATCATATTAGGAAACATTATTGCTATTGTTGCTGTTAGGGTGGTGAGCTAGTAGAACCGTTAACGTGGGGGACAAAATGCCCAGCGGCGTTTTTTGCGGCTCTACGTTCTGAGTTCAAATCTTGCCAAAGTCAACTTTGTCTTTCATCTCTTCGGGGTCGATAAAACAAAGTACCAGTCAAGTATTGGGGTCAATAAAATCGACTAAAATTGCCGGCCCTTTTTTTTTTTTTACCAAAATTTGAAACTATTATTACTATTATTGGTTCGGTATTGCTGCTGTTGTTCATCTTCGCTTCTTTCTCCATCGTATCCACGAATTCATTGTCGCCCTTGTTATTGCTTCTGTTCTGTTGACGTTGTAGTTATTGGTTCTTTATTGTTGTTTGCTGTTGTTGTTGTTTCTCAGTTTATGTCATGTAAGTTCCATTGAGACGCTGCTTTAACGTGATGACCAGAGATTTTGTTATTCTGTCAGTAAGTCTCTTGACAGGAAGCAGAGTAATCAGGCAAGAGACAAGACAGGCGGACTGGATGATGATGATGATGATGATGATGATGATGATGACGACGACGATGATAGTTTCGTTAGCTATGAGTAGTAGTAGTAGTAGTAGTAGTAGTAGTAGGGTGGTGGTGGTGGTGGTGGTGGTGGTGGTGGTGGTAGTAGTAGTAGTAGTAGTAGTAGTAGTAGTAGTAGTAGTAGTAGTAGTGGTGGTGGTGGTGGTGGTGGCGGCGAGAGGAAGGAAGGAGGAGGAGACGGAGAGGCAAGAAGAAGAAGAAGAAGAAGAGGAATTAGTGGGTGAGTGTATGGAGAAATAAGAGGAGGTAGAGGAGGAAAAGGAAGAGAGAGAACGCGGAGAGTATTAACACCAGAACAAAAAAAAACAAAGTCACGAAAGAAAGAAAGAAAGAAAGAAAGAAAGAAAGAAAGAAAGAAAGAAAGAAAGAAAAAAATGAAAGGAAGAAAGAAAGAAAGAAAGAAAGAAGGAAAGGAAGGAGAAAGAAAGAAAGAAAAAACGAAAGAGAAAAACACGAAAGAAGAAAAAAACGAAGACAGAAAGAAAAAACGAAAGAAAGAAAGAAAACTCGAAGACAGAAAGAAAAAAACAAATCACGAAAGAAGAAAAAGAAAGAAAGAAAGAAAGAAAGAAAGAAGAAAGAAAGAAAGAAGAAAGACAGAAAGAAAGAAGAAAAAAGAAAGAAAGAAAGAAAGAAGACAGAAAAATGAAGAAAGAAGACATAAAGTAAGGAAGAAAGAAAGAAAGAAAGAAAAAAAACGAAAGAAAGAAAAAACACGAAAGAAAGAAAAAACGAAAGACAGAAAGAAAAAACGAAAGAAAGAAAGAAAACTCGAAAGACAGAAAGAAAAAAACAAAGTCACGAAAGAAAGAAAGAAAAAAAGAAAGAAATAATAACAACATTAACAGATACTACAAGTTCTTCAGTACTTTTATATCTTTATTAATGTCCGTCTGTTTTATAAAATGGAAAATCCAATCGAATTTTAAAGAGAACAGACATAACATACCTGACACCTTCCGTGACAAAACATTCGAAAATGCTTTTATGATTGATATAGCAATATAACGGTGTAGAAGTCAATTGAAAATGTAAGGGATTCTTCTGACTTGGCCATTAACTAGAACACATCTTCTATATATATAAAACTGAGAATGTGTGTCTGTCCGTCCGTCTGTGTGTTTCGCTAAAACTTGAGAACTACACAACCGATTTCATTCAAATTTTACACATGCCTTACTTAGGGTCCATGTAGTTTCATCGGCAAAAATTTTTTTAACTTTTTGCCTACTGCGAGCCCACAGCAATATCATATCTTCTCCACTCTGATTCCCTAAAACTTGAGAACTACACAATCAATTTCATTCAAATTTTACACATGCCTTACCTAGGGTCCATGTAGTTTTATGAGCAAAAAAAAGTTCAACTTCTTGCCTAGGGCGAGCCCATAGCAATATCATATCTTCTCCACTATTTCAGTATTACGTGTTAAAAGGGAAACAAAAACATTTCTCTATTTTATGTCAGATACTTTCTCTTTAACAATAAAAATTAGCGATAATTATTACAATTGAATTATATGTAGTAAGTAATAATTAAAATCAAACTAAAGTATAATATAATAATTAAATCGTAACATAACAAAAGTAAAAATAGCAATTAGTATAAGATTGCATCAATGACTTGAACTTGAATAAGTGGTTTCACATGAATGGGAATAAATTAAAAATAAAATTAGCATGCAGAAATGGAATAGTCCAGATGTAGGTGTGCATATACCGTTTACCACGGCTTTTACATTAGATTATCTGCTAATTAGCTAGCATTAAGTATCTATATGAAGTTTGGCTGTATGTAATATCTGTTATCTCGAACAGCCGCTTCTACTGAGTACTGCTGTTGGTTTATTTCTTATACATAAAGGACTATAGCTTCAACTGCGTATAGCTTTTTGATTCACCGTAAGGTTTGTTGTTATTATTATTACTGTTTAACTATTGTTATCACGTTTGTTGGTTCCTCGAAAGGGAAACGTTGTTGTGTTGCATTTGTTAAATAATTGTAAACCGTAACCCTCCCCCTTTGGGAGAAGGAGCTTTGGTTATTGTTTAAAAATTGAATTGTGTCCCTGTTTGGGGAAATTGACAATATTTTCACCGTTTATACGGAAGTATTTTTGTTTAAATGCCTTCGATAGATGAAAGTCCAAAAATGAATTTCGCTACAGCTGTCGGCGGGCGCGAACTCATTAAAATGGAAGAAATACAAACCTATTTCGGATTGATCACCGACAAAGACGGTGAGTCTAGGATAACACCACCAAACGAAATAAAAAAATTAAATTAAAGAAAAGACTATTGTCTATAAAGTATACAATGTAGAGAAAAAAAGATTTGAACACCTGGAGGAAAACACCATCGAAAAGTGTCTTGGTGTGACTATGAAAGATATCAAGTATCTAACCAGAGGCGGTAAATTCGCCACAATAGAAGCAAGGTTCGAGTCAACGGAGCGTGCAAGGTAGAACTCGACTCGAACCTTGCAAAGTGGAAATATTTTATTTTTACCTTCATATCTGGGACGTAGGACGTCCCGGATAAAAATTTAAAATGTCCCCCCAGAAGTAGAGGTGGGCTGGATTGTAGCCACACTTCTATACAAGAGGGAGGACAAGATACAATTGATCGAAATTGCAAGGGACTGGCCTACAATTCCAGTCTGTTATATATTTTGAGTATTGTTATCACTAGCGATATCAAGATATAACTTTCTATTTTGTATTTTATGTGTAGATGTATATATATATATATATATAGATGTACATGTAATATGTACACATATATATACACATATATACATGCATTAGCACTATGACCTGGTAACGACGGGTCATAATGCTAGTAATATATATAAATGCATCAACAGCGGATTGATACATAACTAACATATTGTTTATATGTACAGGCGTAGGAGTTAACGAAGGAGGTTCTATCGGCTTGCTCGATCTACCAGAAATTGCAGCCAAATTACAGTCCACCAATCTTTATCAAGAAAGGACAAACAAGAGAATGTAGTCCTAAAAAAATCATAAAAAGTCGAGATGGTCATGGCTGAAATGCTTTTGTATACGCTCAAAATCTTTGATCATTTGACCGAGTCAAAAGGAAAAAGGACCTCATTATTCGTTACTTTTATCAGTCCTTCCGACACTGATAAAGTACTCGCCGATCAGAGACTTTGCTCAGGTATTTAGAATAGATTGGTCTCCTCTGAAGTCACCCAAGAGCTGTGCTGCAGTATAAAACCCATAAATAATAATGATTTCTCACGTTAGTGCAAAACGATATAGTTTAAAGGAGGGCTGTAATTGATGTAATCGGCCTTTCTATCTGGATGACACCTATTTTACTGGCATTGGGAGAACAAAAATCAATTTCAGCAGAGCCGACTTCCAGAACGTGCAATATTTTCAGTTCGGTGCCCTCCGGTGTTGGCTGTTTTATATGTGAGAGTAAGAAGGTGACACAGAAGTAAATAGAAAATAATAATAATAATAATTTAGAGTCAGTCTACATGAAAAGCAATTGTTAGTTTAATGTTAAGATATCTAACGTAAGGGGCTTAGTAGGAAGGAAGTAAAACAACAGCATTAGTCACTGGCAATATTTCCAATTTTTCCGTCGCACGAGAAATAACTCCGAACATGTTTCAATATTATTCTGACTTCATCAGTGAAGTGTAGAATTCTTTACAGAATAAATATATCAATGGCACCGTCTGCAAAAGGAACAACAACAAAAAATAGTTTAACTTAGTGTCAACATAGTTAATGTAGAGACAAGTAACTAAGGTTGACTTAATGAATGTGGCATATAAAAGAAAACTTGGTAAATTAAAGAAATAAATGTTCTGTGTAGTTACGAGTTCTAAGATATCAATGTCAAACCACGTTATGAAGAGGGAAGCCGAAAGATCTAACAGAAAATATTTCTTGCCCAATTCTTTCATATTTCTCATTAACCGACCTTATAACTATATAAGGCGGTAACTATTATTTTGCCAGAAAGGGAGTGAGTGAGGGAGGGGCGAGGGTTAAAACATATCGGCAGTTCAAATCTCCAAGAAAGCATTGATATCACAAAAGAAATTCAAGAGTTCAGTGTGTCATATATCATACAGAAGATGAAAAATAAAATTGAGCTAAGGGAAATAGCTCAAATATATCTGTGGTATAGATTGAGATTCGACTTTGCCTTTCATCCTTTCGGGGTCGATAAATTAAGTACCAGTTACGCACTGGGGTCGATGTAATCGACTTAATACCTATGTCTGTCCTTGTTTGTCCCCTCTGTGTTTAGCCCCTTGTGGGTAATAAAGAAATAGGTATAGATTGAGATAAACCAATCCATGCTTTTTAATTTATTTGAGTTATTTCCCTAAACTAATTATTTTTTTTTATTATACAAACTACTGCTGCAAAAACTATTTGTAAACTTTTGGTCCTATATAAGTTCAATATGCTTCTAGTTGATACAGAATCATGGTAATGTTTGGTCCGTAAATTACACCTAGATTTTCAACCATTAGTTTGAAAATATCAAAACAACCTTCACTCTTGTGGAAGTGTATAGCAACGGAGAAAACAAATTTCTGCTCTTCAAGTTCATATTTAGATGTCATTCTCCGAAAAGTGATTACATAAGATCGATTTTTTTTTCAGTTATCCTCCCTCGTTTTAAGTGATAGAGTGTTCTCTCCTACATCTCTTAATATTGTTGTATCAGGCTTTAACTCACCACCCATGGAGCTTTTAACAATATAAAAATATATTTGATCTCCTAGAAGAACGGTGTAGGGCGAGCAAATATAAAATGTTCTCCCGATAGCTATCATAATGTTCCCATAAAAAACAGCTTTAAAGGAGACATTTTAGCAATCTAACCCTTTAGGTTAAAAACGATGTGCATTTGAGCTGAACAAAAACCAAATGTCACCAGCTACTTTCATATTAACTATAAAGGGCTGAAAGCATATTTAATGTTTTTTTATCTTTAAAAGCCAAAATAAGATCAAACCCGTGGTAAAACAAAATAATATTTGATAACAAATGTTTTCTTTTTCTTCGATAGTTACGGCAGACAGCTCTTAATATTGCTAGTCATCTATTGCTGACGTATCAACGATCAAATTCTTAAATAACAGAAAATTGCTGGGGAGTGCGCGAATTACTGAAAAGATGTTTGTGTTACGGCATTTGCATAACCCTTGAGTTGTCATCCTTGTTTGTTAGGTCAAAGAATAATGTTTGCCAACTCCAAATATCTATCTATCTATCTATCTATCTATCTATCTATCTATCTATCTATCTATCTATCTATCTATCTATCTATTTATCTATCTATCTATCTATCTATCAAGCTAGCTAACTAGATAGATAGATAACTATGTATGTATGTACGTACGTATGTATGTATGTATGTATGTATGTATGTATGTATGTATGTATGTATGTATGTATGTATGTATGTATGTACGTATGTATGTATGTATGTATGTATGTATGTATGTATGTATGCATGCATGCATGTATGTATGTATATCATTATTCAATTTTATTTCAAGATTTCTTGTCAACAGAAAAGGAATCGGTTTCGAATCCTTCATTGGAATTTCAACAATATCAACAGGGTATTTTTGCATACATGTGTGTATATGTGCAGTATTTGGAGTTGGTGCATATGCAGATTTGTGCACTTTGTTTCATGTATGTATTTTCATGCATATAGTTGCATGTCTTGCCATGCGCATATATACTTTAATGTATATATGTATGAGGTTTGATCAATAAGTATCCAGATTGTTGCCATAGTAACAACGCTAAAGCACTACGCGTGAAACCGCTTGGCACATATTGACCATAAACTCTGCTGTACATGCACAGGAAATTTGAACGTTCTAGCTCACTTCCGTTGTTTACAGCAGTGCTTGGAAGGAACGTGTGTAGCGTGCTATCATCGCATTGACCATGACAGAGAAAGTTGTCATGGCGATACTCGCTCAGAGGCCTACATAAGGTTGCAGAAAGTGTATGGATAGGAGTGTATGAGCCACACACAAGTGTATGAGTAGTTCAGACATTTCTAAGATGGCCGAAAAAATGTCAATATTGATGAACGTTCTGGGAGACCCGCAACCAGCAGAACTGAGAAAAACATCGCAGACGTGCGTACAGGTGAGAGGGGAAATCGTCGAATCACCAGCGATGAGTTATCAGAGGATGTGCAAATTAGTTATGGTCCAGTTCAATCCTTTATAACTGAAGATTTGGGTATGAGACGCATGTCTGCCAAGTTTGTGCTAAAACTGCATTCAGATGAGCAAAAAGAAACCCTCCTTGATTGTGTCGAGAACGACGAAAACTTTTTGAAAACTTTGCATAGGCCTCTGAGCAGGTATCACCAAGCTTTTGGCAAAATTTGATGCAGATTCTCTACTCAACTTTGTTATGGTCATTGCGATGATCACACGCTACACACCTTCCTTCCAAGCACTGTTGTAAACAGCGGAAGGAAGCTAGAACTTTAAAACTTAGTCCGCATACACAGCAGAGTTTAAGGTCAATCTACGCCAAGCGACTTTACTCTACGTGCTTAAACTTCATTACTATTTCAGCAGTCCGGATACGTATTGATCAGAATGCGTATATATGTATGTATGTTTTGGGTTTATGGAAGGTAGTCAAGAAGAGAGTACTTTCTGGGGAGCTCACTACTCATTCGTAGGATACTCCCTTGGTTATTCAGCACTAAGTTTATGCATTTAATTTGGCTGCTGCTGTTTATCAGGTGCTGTCTGAGAGAGATTATACGACAATAGAAAGCTGTCTGCATTAATCTCAAGCTTCAACTCCCTTCATCCCTTCTTAGGTAGATCCTGTCAATATTTGTGCGGAAGTTTCCATGTGAGGTCAGGATCTTGCATCATTTAACGTGTATGGAACGAATTTCCTCCACAGACCACTCTACTATCTCAAATTTTGGTATTAGAATTGGTGCTGTAAATGTATAGTGGTATATTGCCTAGGTATTTTTTAGTATTCTTTGTGTGGAACTGAAGAAATAGAAAGACTGTTGATGCACAGATCCTGGTTTAGGGGACGAACACTTCCTTTCGCCAAAAGCCGAAATTGTGATACATTGATATTCATCCGCTTTGCATTATAAGCATTTTAAGCATAGATCTTCAGGTCATCCACCAAGAAATTATGGGCTGCGTTGGTATGTCTAGCAGAGTAGGAACCTTGTATATAGCCACTGGATTTTTTGGTGAAAGAAATTATAATGAATATAATGCCAAATATAGAGAATTACGGAAAGACAATGTCCTTGGAATATTCCCTTTGAAATATTTATAATATGGAAGGCGATCTCTCCGCTCTCAGCTGTAAACGTGAGGAGTGTTACACAGATTTTTGTAAACCTCTCAAAAGTACTTTTGACAAGTATTTAGACACTTCAGCAACCATGAGTAGAGAATAGAGTAGAATGCTTCGCTACAATCAAGCGATGCTATCACAAGGTTTCTGTGATGTTTTCTTACCTCGGACATTACTGCTTTGTTTATCAAACGTTTTTCAGCAGACCATCACAGCTCTTCCTTTCCATATACCTGCTCATTAGTCTCTATTTTGCTGGACTCACAATGAGCCTGAAGGAATTGGTTGTGATAACTTGTGTAAATCCTGCACATAATGTTTAGGCAAGCAATGGGCCAAGTTTTCTGCAACTCGCTGGGTTTCATTTTTGGTTACAAGATTCGTTCGTGCTATAACAAGCTAATTTGGTATGTCATTCTGAGTCATAATTCTGGATCTTTTGAATATAAATATTAATTGCTTTTTGTAGAAGTTCCGTAGATTGTACCTGTATCCAACTATTACGTCTCTTCCAGGTACTTTCCCATTATATATATTTCTTTACTGCCCACAAGGGGCTAAACATAGAGGGGACAAACAAGGACAGACAAAGGGATTAAGTCGTTTACATCGACCCCAGTGCGTAACTGGTACTTAATTTATCGACCCCGAAAGGATGAAAGGGAAAGTCGACCTCGGTGGAATTTGAACTCAGAACGTAACGGCAGACGAAATACGGCTACGCATTTCGCCCGGCGTGCTTACGTTTCTGCCAGCTCGGCGCCTTGTACTTTCCCATTATATAGTTTGCTTACAACTATGGTGAAAGTTTCGTGGTCGATTGTGTATGCTTTATTGCTGATGTTGGTACAGTATTCTTTCTTAATATTCAGGATGAAATCTCTCTTTTCTTTCCAGATTTAAACCAGAATGATTCTACAGGTTTCTCAAAAGGCAATGTTTCTTTCCCTCGGATCCCTATATAACATCTATGGATTGGAAGCAGTCTTGGGATTTATACCTATTTCTTTATTACCCACAAGGGGCTAAACACAGAGGGGACAAACAAGGACAGACATAGGTATTAAGTCGATTACATCGACCCCAGGGTGTAACTGGTACTTAATTTATCGACCCCGAAAGGATGAAAGGCAAAGTCGACCTCGGCGGAATTTGAACTCACAACGTAACGCAGACGAAATACCGCTAAGCATTTTGCCCAGTGTGCTAACGTTTCTGCCAGCTCGCCGCCTTATACCTGCGCACTGGAAAATTTTTCTACGATAACAAAATTTCTTGCTCAGTGTCTTGAGTTCGATTTTTAGAGTAATTAGCTTTCCCCCCCAAGAGCTTGGCATAAAGAGCTGTCACAGGGTTTTATTTATTTTTTTGTGTGCATAAGATGTAATTGGTGAGACATGAACTCATTATTTCGCTTATATTTTTGTTATTGTGGTTAACCATCAAATGTGGTGGCGCAGATTGTTGGTGTTGTCCTCAAGTTTTGTTTTCCTCCTTAGTTGCTTTTGTTTAGTAATTTCATTAATTCGTCTGCTACAGGTTTCATCTAGATGCTCATTAAGAATGTGCATACGAAGGTATTAATTATCCAGGCAAAATCGACCTCAGCGGAATTTGAACTCAGAACGTTACGGCAGACGAAATGCCGCTAAGCATTTCGAGCCGTTAGCACGCCGGGCGAAATGCGTAGCCGTATTTCGTCTGTCGTTACGTTCTGAGTTCAAATTCCGCTGAGGTCGACTTTGCCTTTCATCCTTTCGGGGTCGATAAATTAAGTACGAGTTACGCACTGGGGTCGTTGTAATCGACTTAATCCCTTTGTCTGTCCCTGTTTGTCCCCTCTATGTTTAGCCCCTTATGGGTAATAAAGAAATAGGTATTAATTATCCAGTAATTAACATCACTTATAACAGAAAAGCAGTTCTCTTTTTCTTTAATCTCATAAAGAATGACCTATCGCTCAGTGACAGCTTTGAAAACTATGCATATTTGTAATGTATGTGTGTGCGCGTATATGTGTGTGTATGTATGTATGTATGTATGTATGTATGTATGTATGTATGTATGTATGTATGTATGTATGTATGTATGTATGTGTGTATGTATCTATGTATGTATGTATGTATGTATGTATGAATGTATGTATGTATGTATGTATGTATGTATGTATGTGTGTATGTATGAATGTATGTATGTATGTATGTATGTATGTATGTATGTTATGTATGCATGTATGTATGTATGTATGTATGTATGTATGTATGTATGTATGTATGTATGTATGTATGAATGTATGTATGTATGTATGTATGTATGCATGTATGTATGTATGTATGTATGTGTGTATGTATGTATGTATGTATGTATGTATGTATGTATGTATGTATGTATGTATGCATGTATGTATGTATGTATGTATGTATGTATGTATGTATGTATGTATGCATGTATGTATGTATGTATGTATGTATGTATGTATGTATGTATGTAAGACATATATCACTCGAAGATGGCAGTTTTAACACCAGAAAAATTCCTCTCCAGGACGCAGGTCTGTGCAGGTTCATGTAATTTGGCACCATTACTTAAGCAAGTTAACTCAGTACAAATACCGCAATAAAAGTTCCATCAATTCACCGTTCTCGATCGTTGCTTATTTATCGATCTCAGAAGAATGAAAAGCAATATTGTCTCCAGAAAGATTGAAGTTTGAACGTAAAGAACCGCTAAAAACATTGCAAATCATGTGTCCAGCATTGTAAAGAATTTTGGTAATTGTCTCTTACTGTAGTTATTTATCTGTTAAAACAGGAAATTATCAAGCCCATCTTTTTATCTTAAAAAATATATGGCATATATGCATATAGGCGCAGGAGTGGCTGTGTGGTAAGTAGCTTGCTTACCAACCACGTAGTTCCGGGTTCAGTCCCACTGCGTGGCACCTTAGGCAAGTGTCTTCTACTATAGCCTCGGGCCGACCAAAGCCTTCTGAGTGGATTTGGTAGACGGAAACTGAAAGAAGCCCGTCGTATATGTGTATATATATATGTGTGTGCGTGTGTGTGTATTTGTGTGTCTGCGTTTGTCCCCCTAGCATTGCTTGACAACCGATGCTGGTGTGTTTACGTCCCCGTCACTTAGCGGTTCGGCAAAAAGAGACCGATAGAATAAGTACTGGGCTTACAAAAAAAGAATAAGTCCCGGGGTCGAGTTGCCCGATTAAAGGCGGTGCTCCAGCATGGCCGCAGTCAATTGACTGAAACAAATAAAAGAGTAAAAGAAAAAAAAAATTATATGATTAAATTACCAATTAATCTAATTTTCCGGCACCATTCATTGTTTTTTATGACTATTTCTATATTAGTAAGCTAGATACAACATAGTACACGAGTATTAGTAAAGAATATACTACCGATAACGACGATTAAGAAACAGAAACCTTTTTTGTATTGTATCCCTTGTTTATGCGAAAGAATAATTTCATCTAACTCTTTTTTTCCGTATGACAGGGATGTTCATGGATTATCTCTGAATGTATAACATTGTAAATAACTCGACTAAACAGAAAATTCTTTCACTCGATTATTTTTCTGTTTCTTGCATGTTTCCAACATGTTCAGCACGATTACTCTTTTACTCTTTTACTCTTTACTCTTTACTCTTTACTCTTTTACTTGTTTCAGTCATTTGACTGCGGCCATGCTGGAGCACCGCCTTTAGTCGAGCAAATCGACCCTGGGACTTATTCTTTGTAAGCCCAGTACTTATTCTATCGGTCTCTTTTGCCGAACCGCTAAGTGACGGGGACGTAAACACACCAGCATCGATTGTCAAGCAATGCTAGGGGGACAAACACAGACACACAAACACACACACACATACATATATATATACATATATACGACAGGCTTCTTTCAGTTTCCGTCTACCAAATCCACTCACAAGGCATTGGTCGGCCCGAGGCTATAGCAGAAGACACTTGCCCAAGATGCCACGCAGTGGGACTGAACCCGCAACCATGTGGTTGGTTAGCAAGCTACTTACCACACAGCCACTCGTAAAAAGTTTTTTAACAACATCATCAATATCTTATTAGTTATATCAAGAATTATTTTCTATCATGCATAACATTGTGTCACATTTACACTAGCATTAGACTTCTGTTACTATGTAGAATTTTCCAGAATTAAGAATGGTAGACTTGACTCTAGCTGATTCATTGAAATACTTATACACACAATGAGCCATATAATAATGAGATACTAACAATAGAACTACTATTAATAGACTGTCCGAGTAAGCACAAGACAATATATTTATATATTTACTTATATTTACTATTTGATGATGATGTATTTTTTATTGCTCTGAAGCAATTGAAAATAGTATAAGAGCAGTGTTTTACAAGTATTCAAGTGGGTTGTGTTTTGAAAACTGTAATAGTTGTACAAGATTAGAAATAAGAATCACAGTTTTTTTTCAATATTCTGCTCATGTCACGTGTGCTTCCCTTGAGTACATTGTATTAATGTTAGTGTTTCATTGTTATAGATAATATGATGATGTCTTCTAAACATTGAAATATATCCCCTGACTCCCTTTGCTATGTGTGGACATCGCATTGGATCAAAACCAGTCTAATGTGTTATTTACTTAATATAATGTAGCACGTGATGGAAAGTGCTTCAACATACCCTTTGGCGCCCAGGACAAACCATGGACTCCTCATGTAATCTGTGGTTGTTGATGTTCTGTACTGGATGCGTGGCTGCAGGAAATGCATGCCATTTACAATTCTAAGAATTTGTCAAGAAGTGATAGGTCGTGTAGACGACTGTGATTTTTGTTAGTTTAAAAAGGTTCAGACGATAGAAAGAAACCGATCTGTCCAAGCATCTTGTCTTCAAGTGACATATAACGAAAGACCGCCGATTCAAACTCGACTAACGTTTGAATCCGGACATGAAGCTGAAATCAAAGCCTCGGGTTACGCAGTTGCTGGAGAAGCGAGCAACATAAGAGAAGTGGTCACAAGAGACAATGACGGTGAAATGTTCATTTCTGATTGCATTATATTTTTCATGCGCTGTACCACCACAGTTATTTATAATTTTGTTGCATTATTCATGGTCGATGTAATACGATTTCTATCATGTGTTATTTTGTGCCGTTGAGTTGCAATAAGCTGTATTATAAATAATGTGTGCTCATGATTATTATGCAAATCTTTGTTGATATAAAATAAAACTTATGAGGTTTTCGTATTAAGCATGACAAACTTGATAGAAAAATACAAAAAAATGAGCAAAATAGAACTTCCATAAAAATCTGTTGCCTCGTGTAATCACTCTCGGATTTTTATTAGTTGGATATGTGATCAGTGCCTCTTTAATTAGATCGGATGGTCTGAAGACAAGCTAACGGGGAAACGATTATTCGCTCGACTGTCTAGAAACAGTAGTTACCAAACCAAGTGTGAATGTCTTCTTACAAAGGAAAAACAACAAGGAAACAAATAGGATAATCTAGTCTATCAACTTAAGGAACATTAACTCGTTAACTGCATCGTAAATCTGACCTAGACGTACAGAAAATATAACGGTTATCGCCGACGTCTTCAATTATAGGATCTTTGGCCGGAGCTGACCCAAAGTTAAACAACAAAAGCAAATGAATACTTCGAACAAAAAAAGTTGGACGAAGATCAACTACACAATAAAAACAAAAACAAAAAATAAAAATATTTCTTTGTTATTGTCTTAATGTTGAATATTTTTAACATGATTTAACATTGATAATACACTAGCAGTATCGCCCGGCGTTGCTCGGGGTTGTTTCGACCCTTTAAAATTGGAATTCTTGAAAAGTAAAACTTTTGCATTATGTAACTTGTTATTCTCTTTAAGTGAACATTTTTCTGGTTGAAATATACCGAAAAATGGCGATACAGCAGTCACAAAATCGTAAAAAATAGGGATTTTCATAGAAAAAAAATCACCTTTTTGATGTAAATAATTTTTGGTGTTAACGTGGTCCGATTTGAATTTTTTCTTCTACGGAAGGAAGTGCAATCCCTCTTCTATCATACTCTCAATTTTGGTCAACTTGCGCTGCAGGGTCTCGGAGGAGATAGAGTTAGTTGAAGGCTACCAAACTTGCCATACACAGACAACTTCAGCTTTATATAGAGATTTCGCAATGGTTAAAGAAACGAAACTGTAGTTAAATGATAATAAATAAAGATGAAAACTATATCGCAGTCATTGGCGTGTTGAGTGTATAACTTTTGTTGCAATGGCGTTCTTTGGGGTTATTGTTGATTATCCCGGAACAACTCTAATCAAGCAGACTCATAATTAAAAGCGTACCAACAGTGAGACTGTCAATCTATGACAGTACATTATTAAACGACTTCATTCACTTATTAAGATGGTGCAACGTATTGCACGCGGAATCAGCTGCCGCTGCAGCGCTTTGAGAGGCAGAGTTTCTAACAGAGCCTGAATATAAACTGAAATCAAGAGAACAACTAGAATCTGTGGAGACTACTAACCGTTTGTGTCATTAAGGCCCTGTCTGAAATATCAGAAGTAGCATTTATTTCCGAGTCCCGAATAAAACGAGGGCCGGCTGAAAAGTCCATACGCTGATCAAGATACTCTCACGAAATGTGGCCAAATGAGGCTTATTTTTCAATATAGTCTCCTTTGCGGTCCATCGATGTTGCAATGTTTATCCCGTTGGTAAAGGATCTTTTATCCTGTTGATCATAAAAGTCATCGACAATAGATATTACGCCATCATCACCTCGATACTAGTCCCCATCCAGTTGCTTTTTCATGTTAGATACAGCTAAATAAGAAGAATAAGGAGGATGATCAGCGGGTTCGAAGCCATAGTCACACACAGCAGCCAATGAAACCTAGGATTTGTACACTGGAGCATTGTCTAAAGATGAATCAAGATGAATCAGTTTTCCTGGGCGTTTGCTCTCTGTATATTTTCGTAGCTGTCTCAGTAAGTTAGGGTAGTACTTTACATTGATAGTCAATAAACAAGCGCCTTTTGCATCCTCTTGATGATAATCAATAAATACAATGCCTTTCGCATCCCCAAAAACTGGAGTCATCAGCCTGCTGCAGATGAAACGACCTTGGCCTTCTTTGCAGCTTAGATTCTCTCTTTTTCTCTGGCTCGAAGTATTGAAGCTAACAATCATCCTGGCTTAGGAAACGTTCAAGGAAACCAGCAAGGTCTGCCTGAGATAATGTCAGATGTTCCCGCGATGTAATCAGCCTGGTGCGCTTTTGGTCAGGTGCCAGAAGGCGTGGTACCCACCGAGCAGAAACCTTCGTCGTGCCAAATGTATTGTGCAGAATATTCTCATCCTCCTCACAGGATATGCTATAGCTTTGACAATTTGATTTATAATCAATCGCCTGTCGTCCTTCTCCATGTGATGAACACGATCAATGTGTTCTTCAGTGTTGCCAGAATGTCCAAACTTGAGTCATCTTCAAGTTTCTCCGTTCCTCTCCAAAATTCAACTTCCCACTTCTGCACCGTTGATAAAGTTGGAAGGTAACCCTCTAATGTAGTAACTTAGTGTCCTGGGACACATGAGTGCCCTGGGACGCTAAAACACTTTTCTACAGATACTTGATAACACGAGGATGCCAAATTTTGTCCATTTTCAAGAGAAGCCTTTACTAGTTACTTTTGAAGTCTTCTCGGAACAGACAAATGTCAATTTACCTGGAAAGAAACAATGCAGCTATTTATAAGAAGCTTTGAAATTAATGCAGACAAGACTTCACACCTGTAGCATCACCCCTTCAAAGTCAGCCACTGAAAATTTCAGCCCCTCACGTAAGTTACATAACGAATAATGTACGGCAGTCATTCTTTATCCCAAGGTCAGCATTGATCAAGGAATCATGACTGGAGATATTTCAAGAGAGACTATCCTGCCCTTTTTTTATATCAAGTATTACATTTTCCAATGTACCTTTTCCAAGATAGTGGGATGTATTTTGAGGGAAATTTGTGTGTTGTTTCTTGACGATCAAATGACCAAGTACATCGCGTTCTTTTCTTTATTAAAGTACATTGTGAATGTACATACACATATATACACACATACATACATATGTATACGCACGCAAACACATATGCACACACACGCACACATAGACACACGTACACTCACACATACACAAGCATGCACATACATACACATACACGTAGGTACGCACGCACGCATGTATGTATGTATCTGTGTGTGTATGTATGTATGTATGTATGCATGTACGTGGTCTGATGAACAGGTATCCGGACTGTTGCTATAGTAACGAAGCTAAAGCACGTACAGTGAAGCCGCTTGGCACCGATTAACCTTGAACTCTGCTTTGCATGCGCACTGAGCCTTAACGTTTTATATCACTTCTCCTGTTCACAGCAATGCATGGAAGGAAGGTGTGTAGCATGTGATCGTCACGTCGATCTTGTGCATTTTGGTCAGCTGGATGCGGTTTTGGCTGAAACTTGGCAGACACGCGTCTCATATCCAATGGACTGTAGTGAATCGTAACTAATCTGCAGATTCTGGGATAACTCACGGATAGTGATTCGACGATTTCCCCTCTCACCTGCACGCACATTTGCGATGTTTTTCTCAGTTCTGCTGGTTGCAGGTCTCTCAAAACGTTCGTCAATATCGACATTTTCTCGACCGTCTTGAAAACCTCTGACCCACTCGTACACTTGTGTGCCGCTCATACACTCCTCTCCATATACTTTCTGCAGCTTTGCGCAGGCCTCTGAGCAGGTATCGCCATGACAACTTTCTCTGTCATGGTCAATGCGACAATCACACGCTACACACCTTCCTTCCAAGCACTGCTGTAAACAGCACGAAGTGAGCTAGAACGTCAAAGCTTTGTGCACATGCACAGCAGACTTCAATCTGTACCAAGCGGCTTCACTCTGTGCACAGTAGCTTCGTTGCTATGGCAACAATCCAGATGTTTATTCATCAGACCTCTATGTATGACATTGTTCAGTTTTATTTCAAGATTTCTGGCCAATAGAGAAAGAGCCGGGTTTCTAACCTAGATCCAAGGCTCCTTCATTGGAATTTCAACACCAACGGGGTATGTATGTATGTATGTATGTATGTATGTATGTATGTATGTATGTATGTATGTATGTATATTCTGCTGAGAAGATTTGAGAGGTATACGATGCTGGATACTTATACGATTCCTGAATTACAATACAGAAGAACCTAATCTATTCAAAGGTAAATAGACAAAGATTCCTACCTGGTTTTTATACTGTTCAGTTCCTATTCAAAATAATAAATCAATTTGAGGATTTGTTGATAAAATAATCTGATTTGTAAAATTAAGGCGAGATACAATCCTTCAACTAATATTCCAAGGAATATATGTATTTAGAAACAAAAGCATTCTCGTGAGTAGAAATTCTAAAGTTGCTTTATATCCAGTTTCCAAGCTAGTATGATAGAATATTAGGAGATAACTATGATTCTCTACATCTAAAGAATACACAGACTATAAGAAATCATAGGAACTCAGCAATTAAACACACGTTTACAAAGCAACAATGAACGGTACTTAGAGAAAATGGACAGAATTCAGAAACCAAATGGTTTCTATAGATACAACTAATACAATACGAATTAGTAATAAACATACACACATACACGCACGCACACACATATATATATATGCGTTCACAATAACTCTTGCGCATTCTGACATACATAAACACACGTATATATAAAACAGACACATACTCTCACACCAGAACACAGACTAAATGAAAAGCAAAGCGAGTTAAATGGAAGTCATAACAACCTCATGACAAAAGATGATTTAGAAAATATAATAGAAATGATAAAGAAAAAGATAAGCGAGGGAAAACTGAACGAGGATTGATGGAAGAAAACCTAAACATAAATAGCACCTCATCGATGGAGAACAAAGAAATGGTAAAAATAACCAACGAAGCAGCACAAGTAAATCTTCAGGATTCACACACACGCACACAGAGAAAAATGGACGTAAGCAAAATGCAATGTAGAACAACTAATATGTGTAAACACTCCAGGCAATATAAGAAAACATCTGATAGGTAAGCAGGAAGGTGGTGGAACGGGCAATAAAAACAATCAGACGGTATGGAAAACTGTAATACTATTAACAGAAATCCAAGATCGGCATTAGTAAATGAAAAAGGTGGAAAGGTTGCATAAGAACAATAAAATATAGCAGACATAGTAGAAATAACAGAAATACTAGAGAACTAATTATCGCAGAAGCCCAAAGTATCAAATGTTTTCATATATAACATAAACAGTGAGTTCGAGTAAAATAAATGTGAAGAATATGGAGGAAATTCTTCGTTGTAAGAAAGAACTAGATGTTTTGAAACAGAATATTGAATAGATAGATTTATTAATATTTTTACAACATGGCCATAGTGTTTCAGCGAAGTATGTATATTCCAAGATCCATGAGAGAATACGAAGAACTCGCTTCACAACCGTGTGTAGCTGGTTTCGATCCTACTACGCACCACTTCTGCTTGTGAATGGGGTTCGATACGATTATGCTGCATGTATATATATATATATATGTGTGTGTGTGTGTGTGTGTGTGTGTGTGTGTGTGTGTGTGTGTGTGTGTGTGTGTGTGTGTGTGTGTGTGTGTGAGTGTGTGTGTGTATTGCATATATATATATATATACCGGAGTAAACACATAAATGTGAAACAAGGTGGAAAAAAGAGTACTCAAATACCAGTGGTAGAGTAATATGCTTTATTTAAAGCAGCAGAAAATTCAACAAAACCTGTTACTCTGAGTTTACCGTTGCCGTTCATCGGACAAACTGTCCGATGAACGGCAACGGTAAACTCAGAGTAACAGGTTTTGTTGAATTTTCTGCTGCGTTAAATAAAGCATATATATATATATATATATATATATATATATATATATATATGAATTTATAAATAAGGATAATATCGATATTATCAAGTGGCCAGTATGGGAATAAATACCATACAATATTACCATACATATTACCTTTATATATATATATACATAAAATATTAGAAAAAAAACACCTTTTATCAATTCAAAATGAATAATTAAATTACACCATCTAGAAAATTACATATAATAGAACAGTTAAAATTAAAATAACAATAAAAAGTAAAGATCAAATAAATTACAAAAATAATAAAAATGTATTTACATTTTTATCATTTTTGTAATTTACTTAATCTTTACTTTTTATTGTTATTTTAATTTTAACTTTTCTAGATGTAATTTTCGAGATGGTATAATTTATTTATTCATTTTGAATTGATAAAAGGTGGTTTTTTCTAATATGTTTATATATTTATTATATTGTGTGGAATTTGATTCAGTATTTCTAAATTGAATTCTTTTTCCTTGTAAGTTTGCATTTTATTCCCTCAAATAATTACATATATATATATATATATATATATATATATATATATATATATATATATATATATATATATATATAATATATATATATATAGTAGGTACTGTAAATTAGGGTGAATACTTGATAAGTGTAAGCACCTGTATATGCCAGATAGTGGTAGAGGTGACAGAGAATATATCAAATGAAATTAAAAACAGAACACAAAGGATATCGCGGTACACGTGTTTCAAGATTTATAAACAATCCGTTATTACATCAGTGTATTATTGATATAACAGATGATTTAAAGCTCTCTTCAGCCGCAAGCATTGTTAGTCCAAAGATTACATCACAATATAAAAAATATGAAAAGTACATGTAGTATTACCCATTATAATAGGTTTATCATATCTCCTTGAAAAGGTGTATTTGTAAAATTTCCTAACTGTATAGATGTATGAAGATTAATTGGATTTCGAAAATCTACCCATACTGTATCTCCAGTCAACATAGAATAAATCCACAGCTTTACGCCTCAATAAACCACTAGTGTTCCTAAAAGCTATTCTTTATATTTTCTGCGTTTAACTTGAAGCTAACCTTCTTCCTACACCTCGATACGTGGATCTTACATACATACATACATATACACCCCCCCCCCATATATATATATATATATATATATATATATAATTTAAAATTTAAAAATAGAATAAAATCTTTATAAGAATTTATCAAGTAGTCAGCGTGAAAAACCTCATAAGGGAAATATTTTTAATTATTTCCTTTAAATATATTTATCTATATTAACGGCATTACTATACATAAATGCCTCACGCTATGAGGGACTCTTAAAGTCAAAACTACCATAATAAATACAGTGTACCGAACGCGAAGGAAATGCAACACTCGAAGCGAGCTCCTTAAATGATCTGCGGCTAAATCTGATTTTAAGGAGCTCGCTTCGAGAGTTGCATTTCCCACGCGTTCGGTACACTGTATTTATTATGGTAGTTTTGACTTTAAGAGTCCCTCATAGCATGAGGCATTCATGTATAAAAATTCCCTTTATATATATATATTATATATATATATATATACATATCACGTGATCACGTGACCGACCAGGCTATCAGATGTTGCTACACATCGCTGATCACAATGCGCTTCGCATTGTTTTAGCCTTCAAATGACGCCATCCCGCTGGCTAAGCGAGCAGGCCTACAGAAGGAAGAAGTGATAGAAAGTTGTGGCGAAAGAGTACAGCACGGATCGCCACAACCCCCTGCTGGAGCGTCGTGGAGCTTTAGGTGTTTTCGCTCAACAAACACTTACAACGCCCGGTCTGGGAATCGAAACCGCGAGTCCGCTGCCCTAACCACTCGGCCATTGCGCCTCCATATATATATATAAATATAAGTAAATATATGAAGTATTATTACTGTTAAACATTAAAGTGAAAGCTTAAAAAACCCCACCAATTCTACAATAAATACTCACACGAGCCATGCAAAAAGCCACATCGTTATTACTGTTTTCAACAGTAATAATACTTCACATATTTACTTTTTTATTGTTTACGATAAATTTCTCTTGAAACGGAACGAGACTTTTAAAGTTAGAAACGCACACGAGTTGACATAATAAATATTTTGGAAATAGATGTTAAATGCTGTCTCCAACTGAGGATTGGAAAGCATGTTTTCTCATGCACAGCAGGAAATCAATTGATACTGAGGGTATTATTAGACTACATTCAAATTCCATCGTGAAGGTAGACCTATTTTTAAAAATATTCATTGCATTGCTTGTGTGTGTATTTATCGTAGAATTGGTGCTTTTCTGTAGCTTTCGCTTTAATTTTTACCAAACAGTATATTTATATATATATATATATATATATTTCTTTACTACCCACAAGGGGCTAAACACAGAGGGGATAAACAAGGACAGACAAACGGATTAAGTCGATTACATCGACCCAAGTGCGTAACTGGTACTTAATTTATCGACCCCGAAAGGATGAAAGGCAAAGTCGACCTCGGCGGAATTTGAACTCAGAACGTAACGGCAGACGAAATACGGCTACGCATTTCGCCCGGCGTGCTAACGGTTCTGCCATATATATATATATGTATGTATATATATATATGTATGTATGCATGCATGTATGTATGTATGTATGTATGTATGTATGTATGTATGTATATATCTGTGTGTGTGCGTGTGTATGTATGTATGTATGTATGTATATGTGTGTGTGTGTGTATATATATATATATATATCGCAGGAGTGGCTGTGTGGTAAGTAGCTTGCTTATCACACAGAGGAGTGCGTGCTTTTTTTCACGCTTTGAAGTCACGTCGTTCGGCGTTGAAAGATTGAAAAGTTGAAGCACAACTACAGGTAACGCGTTTGTTTTCTGGGTGGGGGCGGGACCTCAGTGTGGTCTGTTCTTTGTATTTAATAACTTTTGTCGAACAAGGGTCTCCACTGGGTTCCAGACATTTGTCTGCCAGTGGTCGTGCGAATAGTCTCACTTTGCACTGAGAATTGTCTTTTTGGGAGGCGTGTCCCTCCGAAAATTGTGAAAATTGTGCTCAGTGACTGTGTTTGTGCCCTTGACAAGGAGGATTTACCATTGAGGCAAGAAGTACAGAGACGGCGAGAATTGGATGAAAATTGGAATTTTTGTGCTGCGACAGAGAACTACTATTTGTGGATTACCTGAGTAGCAGGATTGTGTTGACAGTTGAACTGTCTTCCTTCGTTCTTTCTTCTCTCTTCTGTCTTTCTGTTCTTTCTTTGTGTTTTTTCATTGACTTTCAGTCGAACATTTTTGGACTTTTTATTTTTGAACATTTTAATTTATTTCATTGCTAACATTGCAACAAGGAATACTGCTTTGGAGTGACGAATTGTGGCCCCCAAAGAATGGCTAAAGGATTATACTGAGAGAACGGTGGTGTTAAGGATCTACTCTAAGGTCCTTGAAACCATCGCTGCATTCTCTCAGTTTAAGATTGAGGAAGTGTTAGCAGAGTACCTGCCAACTTTTAGATTTACCCGGAGGGGAGCAAAGTAAGGAACTGTGTGTGTGCTTTTTAACCCCCCTACGGAGGCACAAAAATTTGCGTGGAAACCGGTAGAAAGGGAGAAAATTTTGTTCCTCCCCACATACGGTGGGCGAAAATTAACAAGAGCTTGGGTGAGTAGGCTACCACCCGGAATTGGGGCCGAGTAGATAGAGGAAACTATCCGCCTGGGTGTGGGTGGCAGCAACACCAGGCTGTTAAATGTGAATATTATGCCTGCGGCTGACTGGGTGGGGTCAAAAGCTGTTTTGACCTTATAGACCCAGTCAGCCGAAGATCTGGTATTACCAGATTTTTTGACGTTGGCCGGTTCCAGGCACCCGATGATCCTTGAGGCAGGCCCACCCACCCCCTGGAATTAGGCCACATAAAGAGAAACTGTTCCAGGAACCAAGCAAGAGTATTGGAGCAGTTAATAGAAGATCTCGTTGTTCTCTCAACGGAGGTCTCTGATCCTGTAACGGAGGGAGAGGAAGAGAAAGTCGAGGAGAAGGCAACCCCCTCGAAAGGGAAAAAGAAAGGTAGGCAACAATGGTTGCCTACCGATGGACTCTAAGGCGGCGAGAGGGAGGGAGGGACTCCCGGATAAGTTGGAGGAATTCCACTCTCCCGTCGAAAAGAGAAAAAAGAAGAGGAAAAAAGAATGGGTCTTCGTTGGCAGTTGATGAACAACTGCCAGCATACCCGGAAACTCTGTCGGTGGGAAGTGTGCAACCGACAGAGGAAGCAGTGGCCCCTCCCAGAATGAAGGAAGATTAGTTTGTCGTATTCTTTCTGAAGAGAGGGGTGATAGAAAGCTTCCTAAGGAAGCGAGGAGGCTGGAGGGAGGAGTCCTTACCCTGGACCGAAAACCCAAATTGGCCTTCACAGGTTACTGCGAAGGTCATATCGGAAGTCAACATGTCCAGGGTGTTGGCCTCCTTCACGAAGGACTTGTTTAGAGTTGATTTGGGGGACCACAACCGGGATCCGGAGCAGTACCTATGGACAGCTCACAGCCTGGTCGGGGATGAAGAAGAATAGGCTTAGTGCAGAAATATGTGGACATACTTTTATGATTTTTAATATTGTTGCCATTTTTGATAAATTGTAAGAGGTTTAATACCCCGTAAATATGTTTCCAAAGAACAATGTTATAGAGACGCAGAGGGCGCTTTCTGTCTTCTCCCATCTTTATCATCCTTCTATCATTATCATTCATCTCATTAATATCTGTGTCCAGTCCGCAAGATATTTTACTCTATGTACTGCTTTATGGCAAATTTAATAAAATAAAGTAGCTTGCTTACCAACCACATGGTTCCAGGATCAGTCCCACTGGCGTGGCATCTTGGGCAAGTGTCTTCTACTATAGCCTCGAGCCGACCAAAGCCTTGTGAGTGGATTTGGCAGATGGAAACTGAAAGAAGCCCATCGTATATATATATATATATATAATATATATTATATATATATATATATATATATATATATTATATAATGCGTGTGTATGTTTGTGTGTCTGTGTTTGTCCCCCTAACATCGCTTGACAACCGATGCTGGTGTGTTACGTCCCCGTAACTTAGCGGTTCGGCAAAAGAAACCGGTAGAATAATTTACTAGGCTAACACAGACTAAGTCCTGGGGTCAATTTTTTCGACTAAAAGGCAGAGCTCCTGCATGGCCGCAGTCAAATGACTGAAACAAGTAAAAGAATATATACATATATATATTTTTATATTTCGGAATGGTCATTTTGCCAGTTTAGCCAATAAAAACACGCGCACTATATATTTGGTGTTATTTTATTGGCTAAACTGGCAAAATGACCATTCCGAATATAACAATATCTGTTTCAACACACGACTTCACATCAAAAATCTTGCACAACAATATATAAACGTATATATATATATATAATATATATATATATATATATATAAGGTTAATCCAAACGGGAAAACAGAAAAACACAACAACACGTGGAACAATCACAGTATTATTATTATTAGGCGCTCAGGAAAATGGAAGAAGGAGGGTATGACGTTTCGAGCGGAGCTCTTCGTCGGAAACATAAGAGAAGGAAGAAAGAAGAAAGAAAGATCCCGATGTGGGCGAAAGAGGGGAAAAACGCGACTGGTGTTTACGAAGTACACATATATATATATATATATTAATCTATTTATATTTTTTATATACATGTGTGTGTATGTACGTATATTTGTGTGCATGTGTATGTATGTTTGTGTGTATGTGTGGTATCTTGTGTCTGCTTTTGTTCCCCATCACCGCCTGACAACCGGTGCTGGTGTGCTTACGTCTCTACATCCTCATCACATACCAGTTCAGCCAAAGAGATCGACAGAATAAGTACCAGGTTTTAAAAAAAGAAGAATTGGGGTCGAATCATTCGACTTCAACTCTTCATGGCAGTGCCCCAGCGTGGCAGCAGTCTAATGACTGTAGGAAGTAAAAGATAAACGATTAAGATTGTATGTCGATATTTATGTAAATACAGACATGTGTACACATATATATTGGATACACACACGCACATCAACAATATATATACATGCCTATATATAACATATACCTACATATATATATATTATATAATTATAGTATATTTATATTTATATTTTATTTATATTTATATTTATATATAATATATATATACCATATATATATATATATATATATATACATATATATATATATATATATATATATACATATATATATATATATATATATATATTATATATATATATATTATATATATATATATATATGCACATGTATATAGTATGTATCCTGCCTCTGTGATGGTATTTGAAGCCGTGGCAAGTGATGGAAGTGTCATGGATCCACGCTTCATTGGGTCTGGCTTGAAAATCAACACAAAGGAGTATCTGGATATCCTGAAGAACTCTCTGTTGCCTTGGGTGGAACAGAAGCTTTGGCTTGACAATTTGGTGCTTATCCAGGATTCTGCACCATGCCATGAATCAAAAGCAACACAGGCTACCCTTGCGGAGAAGGTGCCATTTTTTGTGAGTGACAACGTCTGACCCAGTAATAGCCCCGATCTTAACTTTCTCGATTATTTTTTTATGGGGCGTACTTCAAGCAAGAACCTATGCTCCATCACACTCGAATGTCAACAGTTTGAAGATCTGCGCTGTGCGTGCGACGAGCAAAATAGAAAAGGCAGAAGGTGCGGCAGCTGCAAAAACTTTCGTTCTAGTATGGAGGCAGTGGTTACCTAAAAGGGCGGCCATATTGATTGATAAATGTTTTTGTTGTAATAAATGTTACATTAAGATTATATCTGTCTACTACCGTTATTTTAGTATTTATAACCAGTTTAGTATACCGTACAAATTGTATGTGTATGTGTCTATATATATCTTTATATAAATAGCAATTTCTGTCTGTCTGTTATCCTGCTGCCAAAATAAGGCACCAAACTTTGTATACATGTTGAACTAACACCTAGTTCAATTATAGGCTAATTGGATTCAGTGGACCGGTTATGGGGGTTGGACTATAACATGATAAAATGAGAGGGCTACAAAAGTGTTAGGTTCAGGAAAATGTGGCATAATTAGGGTGGCTGATATCTGTGAAGGGGAGGAGAAAGGAAGAGACAGACACACATGGAATATGAAAGATAGAGAGAGAGAACGACAGATAGGGACATCTTCCATATATAAAAGAGTTTGTGTGTGTGTGCAAGTCAACTATCGTCAACATTTTATACCACGACAAGAACGACGATGACGTTATATTTTCTATATGTGGGTGTACCTTCAAAGACATCCATTTCTCTATATGTTGTGACGAAATACAGTCACTCACCGTCTCTCCCACAGGCATATGCACTCGCACACACATATACAAAAATGATGGATGCATATGTATTTATGTATGTATATATAAAAAATGTGTATGAGAGAGACAGAGAGAGAGACCGGGTGAATATCAATTACACATACATAACAACATACACTTTCATTCACTCACTCTCTCTCATGCACACGCACACACTTGCGCGCGCGCACGCACACATACACAAACATCCATTTCATTTACACTTACATCTTTCAGTTTCTCCCCTCTTTCTCTTTCTGCTCTCATTTCAAACCAAATATCGCGGTTTCACTTTCTCTTCTCTTTCAATTTCTATTCTCTTCAAAGCATAACGACATAAATGGCTTTTTACGGAAATTAACAAATACATTCGAGAACTGAGTTGCTGATTTTGACGTATAGGGTATTAAAAGATTCAGTAATCTTTCGGCTAACAAATAAACTTTATTTTCGTTTAAATAATTCCATTACAAAAATTTAACATTATAATCTTTCTATAATTTAACTATCATAAACATTTTATACCACGACGACGATAACGACGTCACATTTTCTATATGAGTGTGTACCTTAAAAGACATCCATTTCTCTATATGTTATGAGGAAATACAGTCACTAACTTTCTCTCCCGCATGCACACGTACACATACATACAAAAAAGATGTATGCATATGTATTTATGTATGTGAATATGAAAGATGTGTGTGGTGTATGAGAGAGAGAGAACGAGTGAGTGCCACTTACACATACGTGCAAAAAATACATATATGACAATACACACCTTCAATCACTCTCTCTTTCTCTTTCTCTCTCACACACACACGAACACACACACACACATGCACACACACACATGCACACACACGCACACACGCACACATACAGACATACACACACGTCCATTTTAGGTACACGTAACTACATCTTTCACTTTCTCCTTTCTTTTAATTTCTACTCTCTTCAAAGCATAAAGAAACAAAAAAATATTTACGGAAATGAACGAACAATCATATGATCCCATATGATCGACCATGTGATCGAGTTGACAACTTTTCTCTCAAAGGAAAGAATGCCATAAAATAACTTCCTTTGGTACACACACACACTCGTGTACGCATACGCACACACATACGCGCGCACGTACACACACACACACACACACAACACACTTGGTAAAACTTCTGTATGAATTATGTTATTTCTTGCTATGTGCACGCGCAAAATTACAGCTCAAATCCAATTGAAATTACCTTTTTCTATTCTGTAATTCGTGTTTGTGATGAGTGTATTTAAAAACCTGATCTTCGATATAAATTTAAAAGGAAGTTTTCTCAGAAATCCTGTCCTTTACCTGCTGATTCTAGCATGTCCAAGGTGACATTTGCTCCCCTACACTACCCTGATTTTTTTTCCTAAACTTCTTCCGATTTCTATGTTTTCAATACAGGAGATTAAGATTTCGACCTAAAAAATTCGTTCACAATATTTTATTTTTCTCCTTTCCCATCCCAATTTCTTCATTTTTCACTTTATTCGAAATGTTTTCGTGGTAATCCACGGCGAAAAACAGACTTTTCGATTCTTTAAGAATGTTCTTTCTTTTTTTCTCAAAGAAACACTAAAATCTCCTTCCCAAACATCCATCCATCACCTCACCACTTTCAAAAAGCTACAATCTCTCCCTATGCTTCACTTTTAGGCTTTTGGAAAGCGGGAAAGTTTCTTCAGAAGTAATGTCGTTTACCTGTTGTTTCTAGCATATCGGGTTTTCTAGTGGTGCTGTAATATTTACAATTCTACGCCTGTGTGAAACATCAGACGAAAGGGAAACATAGGGTGTTTTTAGATTTTTGAAAGCTGTTAGGTGATGGGTGGGTGAGGTGGAGGAAGGGTTTCGAGTATTTCGTTAAGAACAATTAAACTTTAAAAAAATATATATATTTCCCAGATTCGTAATCTCTGTATTTGTCTACGTTGATAAAAAAATATTTGTAAAAAAGTTACAAATTAAGAAATTGAAGTTGAGATAGAGGAAAACTAAAATGTTGAAAACGTGGTTTCTGGGCAAAATCGTATTAATCCCCTTTTATACGATGAAGCAATACAGAAAGCCCTTTCATGCAAACCCATGCAAATTGTACCCTGCCCTTTCACTTTTAAACAAACAATAACTTCCATTACGCCAGTAATACAGTTCGCTATATATCAGCTGTGCTGGTTCTGCCCATAAGAAAGGAACAAATAACATAATATGGCTGTAGGTCAAAACACCTGGGCAACACCGGGATGCATTTCTAGTGTGTGCATGTGTGTGTGTGTGTGGCCTGAACCTGAGGATAAGCTACCCCTATTTTGCAGAAAAAAGTGTTGGCGGGCCGCCCACACTTTATTCTGCAAAATAGGGGTAGCTTATCGTGTTCAGGCTGTATTATTAGCATTATCCTGCGTTTGAGAATTTAAGATCACTTACTTCTTTAACTTTCTAAGACATCTCAACGCTTCTAAAGCAAACTTCGTGTTTGTTTACGTTCATCGTAATTTGAATTATATATATATATATATATATATATATATATGAACCAAAATTATATTGAAAATACACTGGAAGCTTTTTAAAAGATGTATTTGCATTAACTTCAACGGTTTCAAAATTTTATGGTTTTCAAAAGTGATGCTTTGCTGATAATTCACTTTATGTAGTAGCATGAAAAAAATATTAAAAACAAAAATTACTTTGGCGCCTTACATTAGCCATTGATAAATAATTTTGACACGTGAGTTTTTCAAATTTTGAATAGCGTCTGTCTGATTTATTGTTGTAACTATATCATTTTTGTATAGTTGTATTACATCCGTTTTCTTTTAATATTGATAACGGCGACGTATCTTTAGCCAAAGGTAAAAGAAATTATTTTGAATGATTACTTCAGACATTTCATTATTAATAATACTTATTTAGAATCATACAGTTATTTAGAATGCTTCTTTTTGATATATTGATCAAAATTGTTGAACCGTGGTTTGCATTCCGCAATAAATATACTTTCTATATTCATCCATGTTTAGTCTGTGGTTTTGTAATATCACAAATGTAACTGCAAGATTTGGTATATTTAGGTATGTCTTTGATTCCTTTCACACAAGAAGTTGGGTTCTGTAGAAACCATTAACCTTTTGGTGGTACATGAAAAGCATAAAGTCATTTGTTTTCTGTGTATCATACAACCTCTGATTTGATGATGAAATCTGATGGTGAAGGAATTCTTTGATTAATGGACATTTTCATGAATGGAACATATTAGAAAGTATTAAATAATTTCAAAATCTTATCCCCATACATATTTTATAATTACACACACACACACACTCACACACACACACACACACACACACACACACACACACACACACACACACACACACACACACACACACTCAAACTCACACACAAGATAAAATAATATTGTATGCATACATATATGTACACACATACTCTTTTACTTGTTTCAGTCATTTGACTGCGGCCATGCTGGAGCACCGCCTTTAGTCGAGCAAATCGACCCCGGGAATTATCTTTGTAAGCCCAGTACTTATTCTATCGGTCTCTTTTGCCGACTGCTAAGTGACGGGACGTAAACACACCAGCATCGGTTGTCAAGCAATGCTAGGGGGACAAACCACAGACACACAACACACAACACACACACACACACATATATATTATATATATATATATACATATATACGACAGGCTTCTTTTCAGTTTCCGTCTACCAAATCCACTCACAAGGCATTGGTCGGCCCGGGGCTATAGCAGAAGACACTTGCCCAAGATACCACGCAGTGGGACTGAACCCGGAACCATGTGGTTGGTTAGCAAGCTACTTACCACACAGCCACTCCTGCGCCTATACATGTATGAATAAATAGAGTTCAACGCAGGTGCTATTCAAATCTTTATATTTCCGACATATGTTTCGAAGAAAACATTGCTATTATTGCAAAAAGAATAAAATTATGTAAAACAATGCAATCTTCTCATCAGGGAACAAACAGAGAAGCAAAACGCATCAATAAAACATTTTAACCGAATGGGATTACTGCATATATGATGAAGGGAACGCTGGTAAGTTATTCTTTTTAAAAACCAGTAATAGATATAACGTCAAAGGAAATATATAGAAATAGGAGTAGATAGAAGAAATTAGCAGAAAACTAAGAGTGCAAAAATATAGTGCGACAGGTGAATAGGAATAAAGATTAAAGGCGTGGAAATAGATATATTTAGTGGAAATGAAATGGAAGAAGACTAACCCTGGAATTTCTACAAATTGTATTGGATTACATGTTACATGTACTAAAGGTAATCCCTCTCTCTCTCTCCCTTACACACACACACATACATATACAGTTTGATGGAACAACGAAACTCCGAAGTTACTGTCAATCTTTTCCTTGTAAAAATACATAAATATGTGTATGTATACACAATTGTTTTCGCATATGTTTTGTTCATACGGTATAAGGACAAATTAAAAGATTACCTGAAACATCTGAGTAATAAGGAAAGAAAAATTGAAAATCTTGCGAGAAACTGACCAGACTGGAGCAGAGAAATACCAGGTGGAGTGAATGAGTTGTAAACATTTGGTGAATAATATTAATAGCAATGTGAGTATTTTGTCGATTGTCTATTTGGTTGAATCTTTTTTTCGTTCTGCCTTCTCACTAAACACTCATAGGTTGTCTTCGATGGGAAAGTCCGTTATGTTATATAGATATATATATATATATATATATATATATTAGATATATATATATATATATATATTATATAGTATATATATATATATATATACATATACATACATACATACATACATACATAATACATAATACGTATATATGATATATATATATATATATATATATAATATATATATTATATATATATATATATATATAATATACATATATATATATATATACGTGTGTATATATATATTCCTTCTTCTTTATCGTCTCATTCATTTGACTGCGGCTATGCTGGAGCACCGCCTTGAATGGTTTGTAGTCGAAGAGATAGACCTCAAGACTTATTTTCTAAAACCTAGTACTTATTCTATCGGTCTCTTTGCTGAACTGCAGGTTACGGGGACGTAAACACACCAACACCAGTCATCAAACGGTGGTGGTGAGGGTGGGGGGAAAACACAGACACAAAGACACACACAATTATATACAATACATACATACATACATACAACCATATATGTATATATATATATATATATATATATATATATATACGACGGGCTTCTTTCGGTTTCCGTCTACTAAAATCCACTCACAAGACTTTCGTCGGCCTGAGGCTATAGTAGAGGACAGTCTCAGTGCCAAGCACTGGGACTGAACCCGGAACCATGTGGTTGGGAAGCTAGCTTCTTACCACACAGCCACGCCTACATGTATGTATGTATGTATGTATGTATGTATGTATGTATGTATGTATGTATGTATGTATGTGTGTATGTACGTACGTATGTATGTATGTATATATGTATGTACGTATGTATATATGTATGTATGTATGTATGTATGTATGTATGTATGTATGTATGTGTGTATGTACGTACGTACGTATGCATGTATGTATGTATGTATGTATGTATGTATGTATGTATGTATGTATGTATGTATGTATATAAGAATTAAAATCAGTTCTAGTACAAACATTATCGGTCGCACATTCATAGTGTATGTCATTGTTTATACGCCAAATTTACTGCGGGATAGTGCCAAAGAAAACCTCCTACACGACGCCGAATGTAAATGAACACCGAAATGTCACAGACTAGCGGAGCCAACCAGCCTCGGATGACCGAGAATGGTAGATACCGATATTTCGCTATTATTGTGGTTTATCAATAACATGTTCTCAGGCCATTTCGAAACGAAGAGAATCGCCGGTCTGTGACTGATATGCAAATAGAGTGAAGTCTGCGACGTAGCATACATTGAAAGAAAATTAAATTACAAACAAAAAACAGCTTTAGTAATGTGAACATTATCGGTCGCACATACGCAGGGCGCGTATTTTGTTTCTACGCCAAATGTTCTGCGGGATAGCGCTCAGGAAAATCTCCCATATTCGACGCCGAGTGTTGAAGAACAGCGAATTGTCCCAGATCAGCGATTCACATCGTTTCGGGATAATCCAAGTACATGGTATTGATAAACCACGATAATAGCGAAATATTGGTATCTTCCATTGTTGGTCATCTGAGGCGAGTTGTCTTGCCTGGTCTTTGTGTGCGTGTGTGTGTGTGTATCTGTGTGTGTGTCTGTGTGTGTGTGTGTGTGTGTGTTTGTGTATGTGTGTGTGTGGTGTGTGTGTGCGTGCGTGTGTATCTACATATCTGCGTGTGTGAATATGTGTTGTATATATGTATGTCGGTAAGTAGGTAGATATTAAGGCGGCGAGCTGGCAGAAACGTTAGCACGCCGGGCGAAATACGTAAGCCGTATTTCGTCTGCCGTTACGTTCTGTGTTCGAATTCCGAGTTATAGCCAAAAAATAGCAAAAAAATGCATTAAAAATGGAAAAAAAATCGTTGACTCATCGTAGACATTTTTAGAGAGTTACTTCCCTTATATAATAGCGAAAAAATGCATTAAAATGGAAAAAAATGATGGTAATTTTTTTTTAAATCGTAGACTCATCGTAGACGCGCGCTAATACCCAGAAGGGCTCGATATGAATCACGACTATAAGATACCCGGTTTTGGTTAAACTGAACCGCAAAATGTAGGAGTAGTTAGGAATCTAAATCGTAGGAGACAGACAGCACACAACCTCACTTTTATATATAAAGATTATACCATTTCCACAATATATCATATTTCAATTTAATTCATTTTAATTTGTTTTTATGAAATAGTCTTAAATTCCTTCTTATGTGCCTTATCCACCAACGAACAAATGCTTTTATATATTGTATCAAATTTCATTTTAATATATTTTAATTGTTTTTATATTTTCATTTTACGAAATTACGTCGCTAATCTCTTTCGTACATGATTTAACTGCCACGAACTAACACTATCATTGCCATCTATGAGGTTTTTTTATAAATGATCGGGTTACTAAAACCAAATGAAATCTAATATTAAGGAAACCGTGCATCCTCTAATAACCTACTAGCCATATATTAACTTACTAGCAGTATCGCCCGGCGTTGCTCGGGTTTGTAAGGGAAATAACTATATAAGCATTTTTAGAGAGTTATAGCCAAAAAATAGCAAAAAAATGCATTAAAAATGGAAAAAAAATGATGGTAATTTTTTTTTAAATCGTTGACTCATCGTAAACATTTTTAGAGAGTTACATCCCTTATATAATAGCGAAAAAATGCATTAAAATGGAAAAAAATGATGGTCAATTTTTTTTTTAATCGTAGACTCATCGTAGACGCGCGCTAATACCCAGAAGGGCTCGATATGAATCACGACTATAAGATACCCGGTTTTGGTTAAACTGCACCGCAAAATGTGGGAGTAGTTAGGAATCTAAATCGTAGGAGACAGACACACAACTTGACTTTCATATATAAAGATATAACATCTTTAATATTATTACACCTAAAATGTATTAAATTTAATTCGAACAATAATGGACACCATAGAATAATCGTAACAAATATCTCATCGGCTGCCCAACAATAATATATTGGTTTCAAATTTTGGCTGAACACCAACAATTTCGTGGGAAGGAGTAAGTTGATTACATCAATCCCAGTGCTCAACTTGTACTTGTTTTATCGACCCCGAAAGGATAAAAAGCAAAGTCGACCCAGGTGGAATTTGATCTCAGAAAGTAAAGACGGACGAAATGCTCCTAAGCATTTTACCCACCGTTCTAAAAACTTCTGTCAACTCGCCGCCTTCTTCCCAACAATATATTAGTATCAAGTGAATTAGATTACTTTAAATTCAAAATACAAAAACCTCTCTACTTTTAACTCTTGCAACCGGGCTTCTGGTACTACTTGCAAGATTCGCTACTATCTTCATCATCATCATCATCATTGTTCGACCGTGGTCGAGACTTTCATAGTCTTTTCAAATGGCTAATAATGTGTGCGCGCGCCACTACTACACACATTGGAAAGCATTGTACAACCAAGTACTAAAGAAGATCTTTCCTCCTCCATGAAACAAAGCTGTTCCCGCTGACGTCAACCAGTATTCTAAGCTACGGACCGAGTGATTTATTGTAAGGTTTATCCCTAGATAGATTGCCTTCACTACGGCTAAGGAGCCCTTTCTACTATCTTACAGAAAACAACTTGACACAACACAAAGGAATATGTTATTTTTTCCTTTCCCGCACTTATTTCAACCCAACTTAGGACAATACGTTTTTCAAATCCTTGTCTTCATATCCAGTCCCTCACCTTCCTATTGTTTCATATACCTCGTCCTCTTTGGCTCCCTCAATATTTTTGCATAACCATTCAATTTTTTAACTTCGTCTTTCCCTAGTCAAGCTATGTAATTGATAAACACCCAGTTCTTTTCACTTGCCAAAATTTTTAGCTTAAATCCACTGACCCTCCACCACCGCTACAACGAGGTCGACTTTGACTTTTATCCTTTCGAAGTCAATAAAATAAGTACCAGTTGAGCCGAAATTTCCAACCTTGTACCAAAATTTGAGACTAATCTGTAATTACGTTAACAATATTGTTAAACTATAGGCGCAAGAGTGACTATGTGGTAAGTAGCTTGCTAACCAACCACATGGTTCCGGGTTCAGTCCCACTGCGTGGCAACTTGGGCAAGTGTCTTCTGCTATAGCCCCGGGCCGACCAATGCCTTGTGAGTGGATTTGGTAGACGGAAACTGAAAGAAGCCTGTCGTATATATGTATATATATGTATATATATATGTGTGTGTGTGTGTGTGTGTGTGTATGTGTGTGTGTTTCTAAGTCTGTGTTTGTCCCCCTAGCATTGCTGGTGTGTTTACGTCCCCGTCACTTAGCGGTTCGACAAAAGAGACCGATAGAATAGGTACTGGGCTTACAAAGAATAAGTCCCGGGGTCGATTTGCTCGACTAAAGGCGGTGCTCCAGCATGGCCGCAGTCAAATGACTGAAACAAGTAAAAAAATATATATATCTAATGCTTAGCGGTATTTCGTCTGTCTTTACGTTCTGAATGCAGATTCCGCCGAGGTCGACTTTGCCTTTCATCCTTTTTGGGGGTCGATAAATTAAGTACTAGTTACGTACTGGGTCGATCTAATCGACTGGCCCCCCTCCCCAGAAATGCCTAGAGTAGAAAAGAATATTGTTAAACTAATGTAATATAGTGCATGAATATGCTTACACTATAGTTATGTCATGCTCTACTGTAGCATACCACATATAAAATTGTTAACATTGCCACTATATTCCAGTCTACTTTAATATACAATATATAAATATGTGAACATGATTGTTGCCTCCTGCTCTAACCTGACTGTGTATAATAGATGGATGGAAGCACTCCGTCGGTTACGACGACGAGGGTTCCGGTTGATCCGAATCAACGGAACAGCCTGCTCGTGAAATTAACGTGTAAGTGGCTGAACACTCCACAGACACGTGCACCCTTAACGTAGTTCTCGGGGATATTCAGCGTGACACAGAGAGTGACAAGGCCGGACCCTTGAAATACAGGTACAACAGAAACAGGAAGTAAGAGTGAGAGAAAGTTGTGGTGAAAGAGTACAGCAGGGATCACCACCACCCCCTGCCGGAGCCTCGTGGAGCTTTTAGGTGTTTTCGCTCAATAAACACTCACAACGCCCGGTCTGGGAATCGAAACAGCGATCCTATGACCGCGAGTTCGCTGCCCTAACCACTGGGCCATTGCGCCTCCACGTATAATAGATATGTTACTCCCGTGAGAAATATTTCCTTCCTCTCTGTTTACTTGCCTGGAACATGTTAACCCTACCATTACACTTCTGAGTGAAACCTCCCTTTTCCCTATGAAATGGCCCTACAATTCACATATTTTGTTGCCTACTTGTCTGGCATGGATCTATTGATCCCCTAATCATCATCGGATTCTCATTGCTTCCTACTTTTCCTAATGTTCCAGTTATGATCGTTTGTTTCATTAGAATACAAACGTTCAAACTTTGCTTCTTTGTACTCCGTCATCGTTGATCGATTACCTGATAGGTTAATGTGTTGCTGGCGGCGGCGGTGGTGAGGTTGTTGTTGTGTTGGTGGTGGTGGTGGTGGTAGTAGTGGTAGTGATGGTGATGGTAGTTTTAGTGATCGTGTCGGTGATGTTGGTGCAGGTGGTAGCATTGGTGGTGATGCTGGCGATGATAGCAGTTTCATGATGAAGATGGTATCTATCTTAATGGAAATAATCTTATATACATACATTCATACACACGCATACATATACACATCACTCTCTCTCTCTCTCTCCGCACAAATGCACACACACACACACACACACACACACACATATATATATATATATATATATACATTATATAAAAGGGCTTAGTAAATAAATTACTTGCCGCATACTGAACTCATTAGAAATAGCAGCTAAAAAACTTTTTTAGAAATAGTTTTAAAAAAGTTTTTTAGCTGCTATTCTAATGAGTTCAGTATGCGGCAAAGTAATTTATTTTACTAAGCCTTTTATATAATGTAATAATTGAATTCGCCTTAAATGGTCCCTTTGCATACTGAATACTTGGTGAAATTGATTAATTAATTAATTTTACCCTCAATTGTTGAAATTATATATATATATATATATATATATATATTGGATCATCCCATAAATTATGCGGTTTTTTCAATTGCAGGAACTAAAAGTCGGAGAGGGACGGGATAAACTACTTGCATCAACTTGCTATATAAGCAGATAGTAATTTTACCTTGTCCTTATTCTTAATGCAAATTTTGAAGAGTGCAATTCGATTTTAATAGTTATTTCTTCAAAGCTATAATGAAAGTGACAAAGGAGCATAATCGACATATTTTGCTTTATGAGTTCAATAAATGCAACAACGCGACGGAAAATGCGAGGAATATGGGGATTGGACAATAGGCGTAAGCCAGTGTCAACGGTGGTTCCAGAAATTCTGAGCCGGAAACTACTGCCTAGAAGACGAGTCGCTTCTTGGAAGATTTGTAGACCTCGATGAGGACGACTGCAAGCCCTGGTGAAACAAATCTCATCGTAACTGTTGAGGAACTAGCAGAGAAGCTTGCATTTGGTCATTCAACCATTCATCGATACGTGCGTGCTATCGGAAAAGTCAGCAAATTGGGTCAATGGGTTCCTCACAAACTTTCCTAGTCTAATCCCGCGCAGAGAGTGAATGTGTGTTCTTCTTTGCTGTCACGTCTCTCGAATGAACCATTTTTGGATCAAGTAGTGACTGGTGAGCAGAAATGGGTTCTCTATAAAACTTTCAAGCGCCGAAGACAGTGAGTAGGAAAAGAGGAAACACCGGCACCCCAGGCTAAAGAAGGTCTTCAGTTACGCTGGATGTAGTTATCTGTTTGGTGGGATATGAAATGTTTAGTCCACTTTGAACTTTTAAACCCAAACCAAACGATAACAAAGGAGATCTACTGCAAGAAGCTTAAGCGGCTTAAGTTAGCGCTAGAAGTAAAACGACCATCTTTAGTTTCAAGACGAATGGTGTCCTTCCATCAGGATAATGCTCGGTCACATACAGCGAGGACGACATTCCAAAGACTGGAGCAGTTTAAATGGGAAACATTGCCCGTCTGATTACCATTTATTCTGCAGTCTTCTAAGTCATTTGGACGGAAATAATTTGAATTCTGTAGATGAGGTCAAAACAGTATTAGTGGAGTATCTTTCGTCAGGGACAAGTGAATTTTGGAAGAGGGGCCTTGCAAGTCTACCAGATAGGTGGAAGAGCATTGTAGAAAATGAAGGTGAGTATATTTTAGATTACAAAAGAACTTTGTTCATCTTAATTTTGAAAAAGAAAACCCGCATTATTAATGGGATGACCCAATATATATATTTCTTTATTGCCCACAAGAGGCTAAACATAGAGGGGACAGACAAAGGCAGACAAAGGGATTAAGTCGATTACATCGACCTCAGTGCGTAACTGGTACTTTATTTATCGACCGCGAAAGGATCAAAGGCAAAGTCGACCTCGGCGGAATTTGAACTCAGAACGTAGCGGCAGACGAAATACCTATTTCTTTATTACCCACAAGGGGCTAAACATAGAGGGGACAAAGAAGGACAGACAAAGGGATTAAGTCGATTACATCGACCCAGTGTGTAACTGGTACTTAATTTATCGACCCCGAAAGGATGAAAGGCAAAGTCAACCTCGGCGGAATTTGAACCCACAACGTAACGACAGACGAAATACGGCTACGCATTTCGCTCGACGTGCTAACGTTTCTGCCAGCTCGCCGCCTTCGGCAGACGAAATACCTATAAGCATTTCGCCCGGTGCGCTAACGTTTCTGCCAGCTCGCCGGTGTGTATAATACATATACACTAGATCCATCACAACCCGTAACAAGTGAAGTCGGGAGGATAATGTATAATCTATAATACGTATATTGCCTAGA
>NC_042998.1:197877037-197892037 GCF_006345805.1 Octopus sinensis | reverse complement strand
TTCTGATGTTTCTACTATAAATTCACATCTTCTCTTCATGGCTGTTTTTACCAATTATTGTGTTGCAACGTTGTTGAAGAAAGGCTGTTGGATCGGAGCCAATGACGGAGCTGCTACATTGTCGTGCAACGTGCTAGAAATACAAGCGAAATATCCCTCCCAAATTACAGCTCTTCGTTCTACAAAAAAGCAAAGAAGAAACCAAATTTGTATTGTAGTTCTTTTTATACAAAAAAAAAGCCATGATGTCCATACCTGTGACTCAATCAGTGCTGTTTTGGGACTAAGAAAGCTACAACTGTATGACGAAAACCAACTGGGAAACCTCTATGTTCTCGCTCTGCCTTGAAATAGGAGCTAAATCTTTTTTTAAACATAACCATCCGCCTTAAAAGAGACCTTGCATTGTTTAATGTAGTCATAGCTACACTATTCACAAAAATAAAACAGGATGTCGGGAACAAACAACGCGGTAGTAATTACAAACTAAAGTTTTAGGAACCGGTCAGAAAGAAAACTACGTACGCAATGATTCAGAGGATTGAATGACTTGATCAACATTTGTTGTTGTTACCCCCAGGTCAGCCTTGTTTCAAAGATGATCCATCTGTAACCATCTGGTCTTTTCTTTTCTGAATAATCTACATTATTTAAAACAATTGCAGCGTGGAAGGTGTTTGTAAGCCATTTAAGAAACACACAAAAGCCATTCGATTCACTTCAACATTTAAGTTTAATTTGTCAAAATATTTTCGTCGTTTTACGACCGCGACCTGTTCACTGACAAAAATCGGTCTTTATTAAAACATTATTTAAAGCGGTCTTTATTAAAACAGTAATGTTTGATTTGAAGGAGGTTTCTCTACTCTTTAAACTGATCGAGAAATGATGAAGACGTTCAATGGTTGGCTTCATTCATAAGTGTAAGATTTTGTAAAAAATACATATAATTAAAGTAATGTTTCAGTGACGTAGCTAGAGTGTGTGCCATTTGGACCAGCCCTTTAGTTTGCTCCCACTCTCCGGGCCTCAAGCCCCACCTAGAAGTGCCTTTCCCATTAAAGGGTCACCTGGGGAGGACTGTCTCCTTGCTATGCACCAGGTACGCTATAGTAGTCTTTCAGTTTTAGTATTCTTCTTTCGTTGTTGTCAAGGTGGACTATTTCGCGGGAGGTGGGGAGGCTTTATATTTCATGCTGCCCCGTGAATTATTTTCCAGACGCATTAATATTCAGTTTATTGAAAATATGTGAACTCTACGAACCGACATTCTGTTTCACTACACATTTTCAATGTAAAAGTGTATTTGTAAAAATGTATCGGCTTTGCATCGATCTGATGAATAATGGGTCTGTGGTCAGAATGCTTTTATCCAAAAATGAGTTGCCTTCTACAATTGCGACATCTTGGTGTGTAGTTAAGGCGGAATCATTATTCCGTGAGACAAAACGCTTAGTAGTAATTTTTCCAGTTCTTTAAGCTCTGAATTCAAGATCACCTCGGCTAACATCGCCTTTCAACCTTTCCAGGATCGATCAAATAAAATATCACTCAAGTACTGAGTTGCTCCTCTCCTCAAAAAAGCATTGCTTGCTGTCTATATCGTAGTTGGAGTCTTAATTTTTATGCACTGTGAAAGGGATCATTCAACTACACTAGTAGTTGAATAATATTCTTAAGGCTATATTTTACTCACACGCGGCATCTTCAGAGCTTCGTCGCTAATTCAGTTCTTAAAAACAGAATTTGTATAGATGCAAATTCAACTGACAAATATTAAAGAGTCTTTCACAAAATTGTTTAGTTATACTCTAATATATAAGAATTACATATTTTTAGATTTACAATTACATATGCTTGAATAATATGAATATATTTATGTATATGTGATGGCTATCTATGTAACTTTTAGCCCATGCACTATGAACACACATGCATACATGCATATAAGTATGTATGTATATATATAGGGAGAGTTCACGAAAAAACAAAAGACGAAGACAAGAGGTGTACAAAACAAACAGATGTATTAGTATAACACTCAGGAATTGAAAAAGTCTTTTACGTTTCGAGCCTACGCTCTTCTACAGAAAGGGACACAGAAAAAAACAAGGAGGGAAATAAGGAGAGAAAAATGTGTGTAGTGGCTACGATCTATCATGGCGACTGATATATATATATAATATATATATATATATATATATTATATATATATATATAACTACGGTAGTAGTTGAATAACACTCTTATGGCCGCAATTTACTCACGCGCAGCATCTTAAGAGCTTTGTCACTAATTCAGTTCTTAACCAAATTGAAAACTGTTAACACTTTTGAAGAGGACTGGTCCCTAGCTACATTTTGGTATAAAAAATTGAGATCTGGTCCAGTAGAAAAAAGTTTACATCAACATTTGTAGCAACGTTATAGGAGATAAAGTAACGCTTCCAATCAAGTTTAGATCTAAATAACTTCTTTTCTTATTTTAGAACCAAAATATATTTATCTTAGCGTCAATGACAGAAGAAAGCATGAGGAATTTCATAGTTTTGATCCCGTGCAGCAAAAATTTGTATCAAAACAGTTGTGAGGTAAACTATCATGAAAAAATATAAGGCAAAAAATTGGATTTTAAGGATAATTAGCTTTTTTATTTTAAAAACAAATTATATTTTAATTAAGCTTAAATGATAATCGATGAATTTCAAGGTATCTATCTCATGCAATGAAGTTTGAAAAGAATAATGTTATGAGTGTTTATTTGAGGGTGATAATATAGTTCTATATACTTTTTTATAAATATAGTTCTATAAGGGTACTTGTAATATATGTCACCGACATCATTGAGGTAAGGAAAAAAATTATCAACGACATCGCTAATTTGCAATTAGCTTAATTACGTCATCTGGATTAATTATTGTAATTATATCATAAAAATGAAAAAGTTAAAATATTATTTAGAAATTTTAGCAATAGCCTAGCCATTTTAGCAATCTTTAGTTTTAACTCGAAGGCGTGTGCATGCAACTCAGCTGTTACCCTACGTCGCTTTGTAAATTCCGTAAAAAATTTTCATTTATGTATTTTCGTGAATGGAATTAAATTTATTGTTCAATTTTCAGTTTCTCATGAGTTGTATCGAACCAATAAGAATTTTTGTTTCATGTAAATCTTATTACCGTCGCAAGGAACGCGACAGCAAACCACGACTCATAAAATTTCGAACTCTCAAAAGTAATTTACATACATTCTTTCAACTGCATGCTGATAACAAAGTGCTTCCATACATGTCAATACTTCTACTAACATACGATTACACTTACACGTTTGTCCTTCGCGTATGTTCACACGGACCCATAAAAATGTAAACGTCATTTTTATTTACTGCAATAACTAATTGTTAACTATTCTATGAAGAACATGTTTGAACTATTATTATGAAAAGTTTTGTCCACTTTCAAACAGTTGGATTCTATAAAAACTTTATGCATTACAAATTTTGGGGAGAATGTATCATGTACATAAACTGTCATACATTCGTCATTAACCGTAGTTTTGTAAATACTATACACACTGGTTCTTTATGTAGCTCTACCAGTTCATTGATTGTATGTCGTTATCTTTAAACGCGTTATGTTCTCCGTTGCAGCTCTTACGCAAACATTCGGCATAATCCACTTATCCTCATTGGCATTATTGAATAATGTTGGTATTAGAGGTATTTTTTTCCTTTCCTTCGCTCTCATTTTTCTTTATCAATACAAACATTTCACTAAATAACTACGGGGCATGTGTAGCATGTATGCTACGTAATATATAAATTTCAATAAGCATATATTTATATATATATATATATATTGTTAATCTAAACAAGAAAGCACAAAAAAACACAACAACGCGAGGACGTGGAACAAATATAGTATTATTGGACGCTCAGAAAAGAAGGACGGTTTAACGTTTCGAGCAGAGCTCTTCGTCGGAAACATAGGAGAAGGAAAGATCCAGAGAAGGGAAGACAGATGAAAAAAATCGCCAGCGGTACACACGAGGTCACACACACACACACACACATATATATATATATATATATATATATATATATATTTAAAATTATAAATTAGGGTATCTACGAGATACCACCATGCTGAAAATAGCAACCATGATCTGACTCTAAAACCACCTTAATTGTCTATATATCAACACGGAGAGAAAACAAAGAGAAAAGATGAAACTAGTAAAAAATTACTGGATAATTCTAGATCCCGGATTTCTGGCTTTGATCCAGGATCTAGAATTATCCAGTAATTTTTTACTAGTTTCATCATGTCTCTTTGTTTTCTCTCCGTGTTGATATGTGGACAATTTAGGTGATTTTAGAGTCAGATCATGGCTGCTATTTTCAGCATGGTGGTATCTCGTAGATACCCTAATTTATAATTTTAATAATTATTACCTTTGAAGGTTATTTTTTCCATGCTGACCACTTGATAAAATCCTTATTTTATTTTTAGATTAACAATCTTATCCTTATTTATAAATATATATATATATATATATTTCAAAACGTGACCTCGTGTGTACCGTTGGCGATGTTTTTCCCTCTGTCTTCCCTTCTCTGGATCTTTCCTTCTCCTATGTTTCCGACGAAGAGCTCCGCTCGAAACGTTAAACCCTCTTTCTTTCCTTCTTTCCTGATCGTCCAATAATACTATATTTGTTCCACGTCCTCCCGTTGTTGTGTTTTTTTGAGCTTTCTTGTTTGGATTAATTATATATATAATATATATATATATATATATATATATGAATATATATTCATATACTTATACACATCTAAACGTGTGTGTGTATGTGACGAACAGCTACAGAATACTTAAGCTAAGATTCGAAAGCTAATCCACATTTTTCCATTTTGTCAAACAAGTTCTCGGCCCATTGTTTTAGCCTTTCTACACTGAGAGATTAATTAGAATGGATTGACCTCTCAGACCTTTTTTTTTTGAAAACTTCACCAGTTGGACCTGATATGGCGAAGAATTCTATTGTTTTCGGTTAACGTAATTAAATTAGCAAAGTTATAAATACGCAAGAAACCAGTCAATATATTTCAGTCATTCGGCATCAGACTCAGTTGCAAGCGTTCACTCTTTTTTAAAATTTGGTGTATATCAAGAGCAAGGCTTCTATGCAACAGCTATCTTTCTCACTTCAAGCATGGTTTGTCATGAGCGAATCAAGAAGTCTTACTATTTCATTCTGTTTTTACTTTTTTTAGTCTGTCACAGAAATGAAACTGAACTACTAACCTACGCAATCAACGAAGGAACAAATATTTTACAGCATCTACAGACAGTCTATACGCAGGCTGTGCATATACAAACAACTCAACGAATTTGTATATATCTTATATATTGCAGCGATTTGCATTATAATCATTATTTACATTCTAACAGCACAATGATTGATATCTCTCTATATAAACGGCAGTTTGTCTGTGCGTGTTTCTGTGTGTCTGTTTGCTTGTACCCTCACTCTGACCACGGCATTCAACCGATTCTGATGAAACTTGACACACACATAGCCCAATGTCATAATTCAAAACTAACCCAGCGAAAATTTTGAAAAGTTCCCCCAGTTCTGAAAAAAATCGATAAATTCGACATGGGGTCGAGAATCAGAAACACGAACCACAAACTGTCTAGGGGACGCAACTCCACCTTTTTTAAATCTCAAAAAAAATTTACCATCATTTTTTTCCATTTTTTTGCTATTTTTTGGCTATAACTCTCTAAAAATGCTTTATAGTTATTTCCCTTACAAACCTGAGCAACGCCGGGCGATACTGCTAGTCTTTATATATAAAAGTGAGGTTGTGTGCTGTCTGTCTCCTACGATTTAGATTCCTAACTACTTCCACATTTTGCGGTGCAGTTTAACCAAAAGCGGGTATCTTATAGTCGTGATTCATATCGAGCCCTTCTGGGTATTAGCGCGCGTCTACGATGAGTCTACGATTTAAAAAAAAATACCATTAATTTTTCCCATTTTTAATGCATTTTCGGCATATATAAGGGAAGTAACTCTCTAAAAATTTATTATTAAATCTCAGAACGTAAAAAGCTACAGTAATACCCCCCCCCTTGTGGTTAGCCATATTGAGATGGCTATTATACTTTACATCTCTAAAAATGCTTATGTAGTTATTTCCCTTACAAACCCGAGCAACGCCGGGCGATACTGCTAGTATATATATATAACGAATGACCATATTGATAATCAATCAAATAATTTTGCTTTTCATTCTTTTCTGCAATGCATCTTCACATTAAATTTCGACGGTACATAGATATGCATAAATATACGTATATATACATACACATGTATGCATACGTGGAGGCGCAATGGCCCAGTGGTTAGGGCAGCGTACTCGCGGTCGTAGGATCGCGGTTTCGATTCCCAGAGCGAGCGTTGTGAGTGTTTATTGAGCGAAAACACCTAAAAGCTCCACGTGGCTCGGGCAGGAGGTGGCGGCGATCCCTGTTGTACTCTTTCGCCACTACTTTCTCTCATTCTATCTTCTTAGCCAGCGGGGTGGCGTCATTTGAAGGCTAAAACAATGCGAAGCGCATTGTGACCAGCGATGTGTAGCAACATCTGATAGACTGGTCGGTCACGGTGACGATGATGTATGCATACATGCATACATGCATACATGCATGCATGCATACATACATACATATACATACATACATACATACATACATACATACATACATACATACATACATACATACATACATGATGGCTGCCCCTCGCTATCGAGTATGGCCATTGCACGAGGCTTAGCTGTTATTGGTGCTGTGATCGAATGTGACTTTTTAGCCCAGCTAAAGATCTACAATGTCTTGTACAGAACTGGCAGCTAATATCTTTCCTGGCAATAGCCAGCTGTAGTTGTAACTGGGTTTCATGTACCTTTGCATGTCGTTTAAGTTCTCCCGCCGAATTACACTCCTTTCTACATACCTGAGAGATATGATTAGTATGGTGTGTTACACCACCACCAGTGGCCAGGTTTTTAATCATCTGTCTCGCTTTATGACTACGAATATGACTCTTGAGCCCAGCTTTACTGAAACAGGGTCTTGCACAAACACTGCATGTCAGCATCATAGGAAGACCCTTCCCATCTAGAAGTGCAACAACGACGCCCTTCCTGACATCCCTCCTTACTTTCTCATGCGCAAAAGTAGTTGTCCTCTATCGCACAATCTTTCTCCACCCGCTACGATCAATAGCTATGCCCTCCCATGTGTCAGGAGAGGTGCAAGCATCTCTTAAGGAAGCCTTCAGCAAGTCCTTATACCTCTTTTTGGGGTAATGTGGCGGTTGTTCTCCTTTAGCTAACTCTCCATAAAAGAGTTGTTTTGGCATCCTTGAATCCTTCATCCTGACAAGATGACCACTGCATCCGAGCCTTTGCCTTAACATAAGAGCTTCTGTACTTTCACACCAAGAGCTTTCCAATATTTCAAGATCACTGATGCGGTCCTCCCACTTAATGCCATAGATCCGTCTGAGACACATCTGGTGGAAACGTTCCAGTTGTTTAAGGTGGTATCGATATGTGACCCACGTCTCGCAGGCATAGAGAAGAGAATAGAGCACACATGCCTTGTACACCTTTATCTTTGTCTTCCTGCATATGTTTCGTCGACTCTAGAGGCGCCTTTCTAGCTTTCCCAAAGCATCATATGCTTTCCTAATTCATGCATACATACATACATACATACATAAATACATGCATACATGCATGCATACATACATACATACATAAAAACGTACATACATACACACATAAATACATACATACATACATACATGCATGCATGCATACATACATACATACATACATACATTCATGCATGCATACATACATGCATAATACATACATACATACATTCATACATACATACATACATTCATGCATGCATACATACATGCATGCATACATACATACATACATACATACATACATACATACATACATACATACATACATACATACATACATACATACATACATACATATGACTTCGGCGTCGTATGCAATGTGTCGTGCAAGTGAATCGGGTCAGTATATGAGAACTATTCATCTTTCGTGTAATGTATGCTATCCTCTAAAACGTTTGCTATCTATACAAGCCTGATGAAAAACTTGGTAATCTTCTTCGAGTAAATGCTTAATATATCTTTATATATAAAAGAGAGGTTGTGTGCTGTCTGTCTCCTACGATTTAGATTCCTAACTACTCCCACATTTTGCGGTGCAGTTTAACCAAAACCGGGTATCTTATAGTCGTGATTCATATCGAGCCCTTCTGGGTATTAGCGCGCGTCTACGATGAGTCTACGATTTAAAAAAAAATTTACCATCAATTGTTCTCATTTTTAATGCATTTTCAGCATATATAAGGGAAGTAACTGTCTAAAAATTTATTATTAAATCTCAGAACGTAAAATGCTACAGTAACACCCCCCCCCTTTGTGGTTAGCCATATTGAGATGGCTATTATACTTTACACCTCTAAAAATGCTTATATAGTTATTTCCCTTACAAACCCGAGCAACGCCGGGCGATACTGCTAGTTGTATTATAAAAAAAAGTGTAGCAATAAACAATATGTGAAATTAACTGAATCGCAACACGTGGAAATAGTACTACATACTCTACGACTGGACAGGCATATGGGATCAGCTGTCGCAGATTGTGGATCTATCGAGAGGAATTTCAGTGGATCTATGAATCAAGAACTGTATCGATTATACAAAAGGGCTGGTGAAGTTCCTGTGATTTGCCACATGTAAACGATGGTGACTCAGTGAGATCTAAAATATCTTAACTGTTTGTATTTTAGTATTAAGGAGTTACGACACCAAGCAATCGTCGATAAATAAAAAAAGACTGCTGTTTTTCTTACTGAGCATGAAAATAATTCACACCCTAAATAAAAGTCAGAAAAGACCAGGAGATTCTTCGTTTAGGAAGCTGTAAAAAAACCACAGTCAAGGTAACAACAATAGTTAGTTAGTTAGTTAGTTAGTTAGTTAATTTTTTGGCTCAAAAAGCAAAAAGCAAGGCCATGTAGGGGGACATGGAGTGATGTACAGGGTGGTGTTCATGCAAAGAGTTCAGGCCATTTCTGGTCAAGAGAGACTTTGAACCGAGCGGTCGTCGGCATCTTCACCATCTCGTCCGACAGCTTATTCCACGGATCCGCAACCCGGACGGAGAAAGCCCCTCTCCTTCGACTGAGATGAAATCGTCTCAGATAGAGCTTTTCGGAATGACCCCGCAGCCGACGCTCTGGAGCAGGAGTGAAGAACAGCTCCTTGCGCCAATAACACTGAGACGATTATGCTGCTACTACTCTGAGGAGAGATAGCTGGTTATAAACAAACAGAAATGAATGAAGATATAAGCAGCACAAATTACAGCTTAAAGCAAAATGCTATAAAAATTTCGCCATTACCATTAATAAACAATTACTTAAAAGAGCAATTCTGGAAATGAATCGATCCAAACCCCTTGATTTGATGTTATTCACGATCGATAGATCAAAACCCCAAACATTTGGGGATATTGTAAGTCGTTCCCTATAGTGTTGCGGTCACCGTTCGCCAGCATATGGGACCAACAGAAATGGATCCTACCGAGAGAATACTATCAAAATGGATGATTTATTTTCCCCCGCACACTCTCCCTCTCCCCCTCCCTCTCTCTCTCTCTCTTTCTTTCTCTCTCTCTCTCTCTCTCTCTCTCTCCAGACAAATACTGACAGATTCATAAAAAGTATTCAGACAATAATAATAAATTCGCGCTACCAGCTGCGGCTTCGATAGATTATCTAAGCCCTACGGGAGCAATGGACAAGACACAATAAGGGGTAAGCTATTTGACCTTAAACACGAACTAGGAACAGTAAATGAGAAACTTCGTTACCGTAAATTATTACCAGAACGTAGAGCCTTTAATCGCACGTTTGCACGACAGACACAAGCAGTATATTGCAGTGTGTAAGGGCTTACTAGAAATACTGCAAAAGTCTTTCCCCCAGAATGTCTTAGAACCATATTGGGGAGGAACCTGGAATGTAAAAGCACATATACATACATTCATAGATATAAATATACATATATAAATAGGTACATAGGTACGTACGTATGTACTTACATTCGCAAGTACCGACATTCGTGCGTTCGTACGTATCTTTATATATAAAAGTGAAGTTGTGTGTCTGTCTCCTACGATTTAGATTCCTAACTACTCCCACATTTTGCGGTGCAGTGTAACCAAAAGCAGGTATCTTATAGTCGTGATTCATATCGAGCCCTTCTGGGTATTAGCGCGCGTCTACTTACGATGAGTCTACGATTTAAAAAAAAATTACCATAATTTTTCCCCATTTTTAATGCATTTTTTTGCTATTATATAAGGGAAGTAACTCTCTAAAAATGTATTATTAAATCTCAGAACGTAAAAAGCTACAGTAACACCCCCCCCCCTTTGTGGTTAGCCATATTGAGATGGCTATTATACTTTACATCTCTAAAAATGCTTATATAGTTATTTCCCTTATAAACCCGAGCAACGCCGGGCGATACTGCTAGTATACATATAATATATATGTTGTTTTGGGTGTAGTCCAGTTTGAGATTCATATGTTATACGTAGCCAGACACATTTAAACGCAATGCCATTTCAGGGAGTCGAGAGCGAGGACGAAATGGGTTGGTTTACACTTTGATATTATTAAAGTACAAAATGAATAAAACGAAATACACAAAGGCAAACAAACAATTTTTTAAAAATAGAATTATATCACTGTTATAAAGTAAGTAAATAAAAATGGTGATTGATTCTAAAGAAAGGCAGTTCAGCTTTAGTTTCATTATAATTTACATTTATAGCTGAGTTATATTTTTATTTAGTTGGGGTTTTTTTGTTGTAATTGGTTTATTATTGTTGTTTCTTTTTTTGTTGTTGTTGTTGCTGTTGTTGTTGTTATTGTTGTTCCTAGAGATGTCGCTGCTTATGTTGCTATTGTTGGAAAGAAACTCATAGCTAAAATGTCGTCCATGACTGAGATAAAGTGCTTTGGTAGAAAAATAATAGATATTTAACATTTCTCCCAATTTGTATGCACGTGTGTATGTATGTATGTATATGTGTATGTATATATGTGTGTGTGTATATATATATATGTGTACGTATATGTATATATATATATATAAACATGTGTGTGCATGTATCTATGCATACGTATATACATATCTACGTGTGTGTACACACATACACACACCTATATATGTATACATAACATGGATTCTTACATACGTCATACATATATATATATATATATATATATATATATATATATATGTATATATATATATATATATATTATATATATACGAGACTCCAGATCCTTGAAGGAGAAAAATTCGAAGAATAATGAGGAAATATTACATACATAATACATACACACATACATACATACATACATACATACATACATACATAACATACATACATACACACACACATACACACACACACACACACACACACATACATACATACTACATACATACATAACATACATACATACATGCATGCATACATACATACATAAATGCATACATACATACATACATACATACATACACATACATACATACATATACATACATACATACATACATACATAATACATACATACATACAACATACATACATACATACATACATACAACATACATACATACATATATACATACATACATACATACTTACATACATGCATACATACATACTTACATACATACATACTTGCACAGAAAAATACTTGAATGCATTCATTTTTTAAGTTGAAATGTATATATCGATTTTCATATGCATTGTACGGGGCGAAAATATGTGTTTCTCTCTCTTTTCAATAATGTATCTGGGAGTATCGTGTATGCAAGCACACGCATGCATACAACATGCACACACACACACACACGCAACAAGCATAGACTCACACACTCGCGTGGACATACACAAATGCTAGTTCACACACCCAAACACGCGTGCGTGCACTTACGCACACACATACGCATACAAATGTTACATATATATATATATATGTTGTATATGTACTTATTTATATCATATATATATAAATATGTGCATATATATATATATATATATATATATATATATATAAATATGTGCATATATATATATATATATATATATATATATATATATACATATGTATGTATGTATGTATGTTATATATGTATATGTATATATATATATATATTTATATACGAGGGATGTATAAAAAGTCTTGAGCCTATATGTATATAGTTGACACTTCTTGGTTTTAGCTCTGAAGACTTCATCATTGAGTAGGCCTTGAACTTAAGCTTGATTGTTTCTATTTATAACTATACATAAGACAAACATTAATACATGTATATGTATAAATGACTCGCGGTCGTAGGATCGCGGTTTCGATTCCCAAACCGGGCGTTGTGAGTGTTTATTGAGCGAAAACACCTAAAGCTCCACGAGGCTCCGGCAGGGGATGCTGGTGAACCCTGCTGTACTCTTTCACCACAACTTTCTCTCACTCTTACTTCCTGTTTCTGTTGTACCTGTATTTCAAGGGGCCGGCCTTGTCACTCCCTGTGCCACGCTGAATATCCCCCGAGAACTACGTTAAGGGTACACGTGTCTGTGGAGTGCTCAGCCACTTACACGTTAATTTCACGAGCAGGCTGTTCCGTTGATTCGGATCAACCGGAACCCTCGTCGTCGTAACCGACGGAGTGCTTCCATCCAGTAAGAAACAACTATGAACTTTTTTATTACACTCAACTTTAAATTTACAGCTATTAAGCTTACTACCCACAAAACACCACCACGTGGATTCTGTGGAGACCAGTAAGAAACAATTATGAACTTTTTTTATTATACTTCACTTTTTAAAATATTTTTGATAAGGTTCGTTTTTTTTCAAGAAGAACCGAAATATGTAAAATTTCTAAGAAAATTAAAATTTATCTTATATAGTGGCGTTTTCAAACTTCTTTTTTATAAATATATACCCACTCGTATACGATCTACACTTATTATAAATAAATAAATATATATATATATATATATATTATGATATGTAGAAAAATACAAACTGAGACAAGAACACATAAAAACTTAGAAGACGATACAACAAACACAGACAGGACATTCGAAGCCCTCAGTCTTCAGTCAAGAACCGGATCATCGTAGTAATTTCGGCTGGTTAATCTTGAGATTACTAGAACCGGCCAGCCCTCCAGGAAAAACTAAGCAACGAGCATTAGAAAAACCAAGCTAGGACCGTAGATTTCCTGGAAGAAGGATCGAATGCATACGAACACAGGGACAGCAAAACGGACGGTGCCACACGAATATAAAAAACAAAAAACAATAATGAAATACAAAAACGTGAAACTTTCGTATACACGTAATTACATTTTACATGTTTATAATAATTATATTTACACATATATATGAACTTTCACACACACATACACACACACACATATCGTTTGTGTATTTACAATACATTCTTTTAAAAATTATTTAGTAACGGAAGAGATTATTTACAAGATATTCAGTTACAAATGTGCAACCAAATATTTTATAAGCCATTTTCCTTCATACCATTTATAGATTGCCTTTTGGTCTTGCTACATTTTCCTGACTTTACTACTGTTCTTAGTCTTTGATAATTTAGTATCGTTAGTAAAACCAGACTGTCCGTGTAACTGGCAGAGTGACTGATGGAACCACGGCAAACAGCAATGGTCTCAAGACATTTCCTCGAGGGACTCCTCTCAACGTTGGAACTTCCTTTGAGAGATTCGCCATTGGCTGCAACTGTCTGGCTTCTGCTTCTTGGAAAGTCATGCACCGACTTCTGCAAGTTTTCTGTCAATGCCGATATCAATCACTTTGTAATGCAGCAGCACTCAATGTTTACCTTTATCTGTGGCTTTTAAAAAGTTGAAATATTCAACGTTTTATGGCACTGTCTTGCATAAGGAGACTTCCTTGCCACTTCCGTTTCCTTTTAAACAAATTTTTATAGGTTGAATAAAACTTATTTGTAATTTCTCCTAGGTTTATGGTCTGAGAAAATTGTCGGTGTTTTCTTCACATTGTGGACGAGTTCTTCGTTGTTTGTGAAGCAGGAAATATCTAAACATTTTTACCCATGTTGCGCGGAGAATATAGTGTTCTTTGAAAATTGTATATTACAAAGTTCATATAGATAATCTGTTTTGCTCTAAAGGCAGTCATGATTTAAGATGTTTCATATATATATATATATATATATATATATATATATATATATATATATATATATATATATAAGTAAATATATGGCACAACGAAGTACCGATATTTACTGGAAAATAGCAAACGTAATAAATACGACGCTAATGTATAGCTTCACCGTATATGTACTAGCAAAAATGCGTGTGTGCAACAAACTTGAAAAAAATTGTCTTACCTCCAGGGAGAACATCTGAAAGATGAAATACCTAGAAAGGGATAATGTGGGACCGGTTTCAGATTTTTCAAGATATGTCTGCACACATATACTTGATTTATCTTCATCAGCCAACATATACCCGACAACATTTCAGATGTTGCCACATCAATGCCAATACACTCGACTGAAACGCTAAAACGCTGACAGAACGAGAACAGTGAAGAAGTTTCAATAAAAATAGTAATGCAATACGAAAGTATTGCTTTCCAGTAAAGAATAGCCCGTGAGGGAAAATTATACATAGAAGTAAATATATGGCACAACGAAGTACCGATATTTACTGGAAAATATATATATATTTGCGTGTGTGTGTAACTTTCTGTTAATAAAAGCCAAGGTGCTTTTAT
>NC_042998.1:197799537-197872037 GCF_006345805.1 Octopus sinensis | reverse complement strand
GAAATGGAGGCGAACTGAATCGCCAGTCCATGACTATACGCAAATAGTGTAAAAAGCCATTTGCCGGTATGCCCGAACGATATATACGTAGGGATAAATTCAAATATGAATTAGAAGCAGCGCTAGTGATGTAAACATTATCGAACGCATATACTCAATGAATGCGCTTATCTCGTTCGTCTGTCGTATGCATTGACGCGGTGGAGATAACTCCATCAAAGCTACGTGTGTTAAGACGCCTAAAAGTCAAGAGAGACAACTCAGCTCAGATTCCACCCAGGAGCGATATACACAGACATGATAGAAGTAAATAGTTACCCTTATAACCATTAAAATTCATTTAGATCTGAAATTATACATTCAAATTGTTTATTAATCATTATAACGTGCATGTATTATATTTAGTAGACATGCCCTTTGCATTTTTTAATGCAAGGATCCTATAAGGCATGCTACTGATCAGAAGATGAATATTCTATTGGGGAATTTCTTGCCAGGTTTCATGCAGTAATCTCAGAAGATCTGGCTTTGAGGATGCTTTCTTCTTTTTACGAAGTATCCTGTCCATTATGCCCCAGAAGTGTTCAACAGGGTTCATATCTGGTGACTGGTTTGGCCATGGAAGTTTTTTAATGCCATTCTTTTCCAACCAATCTTAGGTCATTTTAGCCGTGTGACAAGGAGCCCCATCTTCCATAAATAGTCTTCTTTAATCATTCCAACATTGGAGAAGATTGGAAGGAGTCCTTTCTACTGTGTGGACACATATTTATCTGAGTTTATATTTCCATCATCACTCCATCAGCTCTGATCAACCATTGCTCCAAATTGCTCTCCAGACCATTACAGATAGCTGCCTTGTTTCATTGTTAGCTGCAATCTTTTCACGTCAAATTCTTGATCACAGAGTCTCTAGACCTACACTCGAACATACAGCAAATCTGGACTCATCAGAGAATATGATAGTGTCTCAAGATGCTAGCAGCCACTGGCCTAATCTCTTCTCCATTTGATATTGGCTGCTTGAAGAAGTGGCTTCCTTCTTGCTACTCTACCTTAGTAGCCAAGTTTGTGGAGATACTTGACAGCTGTTTTGAGACCGACATTGACTTGTTCTATGTCAGAGGTCTTGCAATGAGCATTATCCTCCACACTTCACTTAATAAAGCAAAGCGTCTGTCAGAGGGCCCTGGTCGACCTGGGCAAGGTGATGCGATTTTACGCTGATCATGTTCACCTTCAGATTGACCCATAATACGGCCTCTTTGAAATTTGGACGGTTTCAAGGCTTCTTTTGTACGTGGCATGATTAGAAAGTCACTTGCAGAACCTGAAACATAAAAATGTCCACTAATAAAAAAATATATAAACCATTTCAAGTTAAAAGAATCATAAAACAATGTTTTATGAGGTGTCTATTTACTTCTGTCCTGTCTGTGTACATTGATGTGACGCCATTTTTATGGTTTACCAACATCACGAAACTAAACTTAAATTGGAGACGAACTGGTTCTTTACACTATATGTAAATTGTTATGGACAGGCGATTCAGTTCACATCCAATTCAGTTTCAAGTAAGTGATGTTAATAAGTCAAAATAAAAAAAGATTGTAAAATATCGATGTCTATCGCTCCTGGTGGGTTTTTTGGGTTAGTTGTTTCACCTGTCTATGACTTTTAGGTGTTTTAACACCCGGCACAAGCTACCGGCAAACAAGCAAAGTACATACATTGAGCATGTGTGTTCCATTATGTCTTACACACACACACACACACACAGAGGTTATGCTTAAATTAAAGTTTACATAGGAGACTTTAAAATGTAGAATCCAAACAATACAATTTATTTTACCTGGATTGCTTTTTAATCATTTCCGTAATTTTTTTTGTTTTTTCTTCACCCTAAATTTAGTTTAGAATTACGTTTATTGTAGGAGTTTACTTCTCTGCAGCAGTTATTCACAAGAAAGACTGCACATCTTACCATTACAACAGTGTTTTTGTTGTAAATTTGTAAGACATAAACAAACGCACGTAAAGACTTTATCTTAGCCGCAGAAACGAATAAATATTAAAATGAAGCCACCGTTTTGACAATTAGAAAAAGAAAAATTCATATTTAAATCCCCATCAGTGGGAACGCTCGACTATTTTAGATTCCACATCTGGTTACTCCCATCACGTCAGTGATTTGCGTCGTTAAATGTTGATAAATATAGAAAGCAGCCGTTGTTTAAACAGAGCATGCCGACGCGAACAAAGAAGTTTCCAAATGGTTATTGTGTTAAAAATATTCTATTCAGCAGAGAAACAGGAACCTGGAAGAGGGTTTATTAACAAGAGGGATCAAGCGGAAATAGAAATACATGACTAGCGATTCCCACCAGACTTTTAACCAGCGACTTTCTAGCTATAGTTTGTGCATCCCTTGAAATCATTATGTTCTTATTTGTCTTTTAAGGTATAAAGGTGAGTGGCATAGTGTTTTGGGTGATGGGTTCGATTCTTGGACTAGGCAGCTCGTTGTGTTTTTGAGCCAGGCGGCGAGCTGGCAGAATCGTTAGCACGCTGGGCGAAATGCGTAGCAGTATTTTGTCTGCCGCTGCGTTCTGAGTTCAAATACCGCCGAGGTCGACTTTGCCTTTCATCCTTTCGGGGTCGGTAAATTAAGTACCAGTTTCGCACTGGGGTCGATCTAATCGACTTAATCCGTCTGTGTGTCCTTGTTTGTCCCCTCTGTGTGTAGCCCCTTGTGGGTAGTAAAGAAATAGTTTTTGAGCCAGGCCTATCATTTCACGTTACTTCAATCCACCCAGCTGAATAAGAGTGCCACCCGTTTGTTGGGTGAGAGAGTGACTCACGTCCCGTCCACAGTTGTCATTTGCACTTTTATTTTAATCATTTAAACATCCTAGAAATCGGGATCAGCTTAAATGAACCTGTAAGCTCGAAATGTGGAGGCACGTGGCTTAGTGGTTAGGGTGTCAGCATCATGATCGTAAGATTGAGGTTTCGATTCCTGGATCGGGCGATGCGTTGTGTTCTTGAGCAAAACCCTTCATTTCACGTTGCTCCAGTCCACTCAGCTGGCAAAAATGTGTAACGCTGCGATGGACTGGCGTCCCGCCCAGCTGGGGAACACATACGCCATTGAAACCGGGAAACCGGGCCCATGAGCCCGGCTAGGCTTTAAAAGGACGCATTTATTTATTTTAAGCTCGAATTAGACTTTAACTTTTTAACGTGTTAAATATCATTGGATGAGGTGTAATTGTAATATTTTGTATTTGATAGCAAGCGTATACGCATACATATATATACGCAGATTTATAGGTAGACACAAAGATTTATGCAACTATATGTGTGAGTGTATGTGTGAGTGTGTGTGTGTGTGTTGATATGTTAATCTATTCATTGTATTTATTTAGACAACATCCACGGACTATTCAATGAAAAACTATGCAGTGTCTACCTTTCCAACCTTCGTTTACGGCCTCTCTATCCGATTACCACACACACTATCAAGTAATTATCTGCATATTCTGTCTATCTATCCAGTCAACACATACATTGTCTATCTATCCAATCAACTTCTACACATAACACCTATCTATCCACTTAACGTCTGCATATACATTCAGCTTTGACCCTTGAAATTAAATCTGCGCTGCCTTCATGAATAAAAACCTCAAAGATATTCTCCAATTTGAACATGAACATTTTGTCTCTGCTAATACTTCATCACACAATCATTCTACTTAACCCTTAACTTGTAATACATGGGGTATACTTCCCTGTTCTCCGTGCATCATATATGATATACAGTCCCATTTTTTTCAGCCACCAGAGTAACTTGGGACTTATGAAAGGAAAGTTTAACATTACTCAGAACATATCAAACAAGGGCTAACTAAAAGTTTGAAAACAAGCATGGATATTTAGGATAGATTTATGAAACTGCTTTGGATAGGCAAAGGGTTAACTCACAATCTCTAATCATAGACAACATACAATTAAAACTTTCAATGACGCTACAAATGTTTAGCTTTACAAATACTAGTCAGCTGATGACAGCTCCGGACGATTGAAACATTTGTCTCTCGTACTCTTGCCTCCCACAAACCAATTAACCCGGTCTTTCTTCTTCAGATTGTTACTGCCCCGGACTTCCCACATTGGCCATGGTCTTCATTGTATATGTCGATTATCAGATTTCCAAGATTAACATCAACAATATTAATTATATAAGTGTGAGAAAACCTGTAAAGGTCAAGGCTTACGTCCCCTTCTCTTCACTAAACCATTATTGTTGCATGTTAGTTAGTTAGTTAGTTAGTTAATTTGGCTCAAAAGCAAATAGCAAGGCCATGTAGGGGGACATGGAGTTAAGTACAGGGTGGTGTTCATGTAAAGAGTTCAGGCCACTTGAGGTCCAGGGAGGCTTTGAACAAAGCGGTCGTCGGCATCTTCACCATCTCGTCTGGCAGCTTGTTCCACGGATCCGCAACCCGGACGGAGAAAGCTCCTCTCCTTCGATTGAGATGAAATCGTCGCAGGTAGAGGTAGAGCTTTTCGGAATGACCCCGCAGCCGACGCTCCGGAGCAGGAGTGAAGAACAGCTCTTTCGAGAGGTTACACTTCCTGCTTATGATGTTGTGGGCGAGAATGAGATCACCACGGCGGCGGCGTTTTTCAGAGAGAACAAAGGTCGAGCGTCCTCAGCCTTTTTCGTAGGACAAATTTTTGAGACCATGAACCATGCGGGTAGCCAGCCTCTGGACTCTTTCGAGGTGCTGTATGTCTTTGAGGAGATAAGGAGAAGAGGCTTGAATCCCATACTCCAATATGGGTCTCACCAGCGTGACATAGAGTGGCAGGAATATGGCTGCTGTGAGCATTCCGAATGACCGTCGAATCAAAAACAGAATTCCGCGCGCTTTGTTGGCAGCATGGACGCACTGGGCCGAAGGCGAAAAGGAGGAATCCACCAAGATACCCAGGTCCTTTACCTGATCGGTCCTCTCCAGCAGCAGACGACCCGGCTCGAAATCAAGTTGAGTTGCAGGAGTAGAGCCGACAGGCAGATGACAGCACTTTGACACGTTCAGACACAGGTCCCAATCGTTAGACCACTTCCAAATTTGGTGGAGGCATCGACGAAGATCCTCTATACTACCGCGAGGAGCGACCAGTTTGATATCGTCGGCAAATAGAAGGGTGTGTTGCGTGAGGTCGTCGGGCAAGTCATTTATGAAGACTAAGAACAACAAGGGCCCAAGCACTGAACCTTGAGGCACGCCACTGCTCACACTGGAGACGTCGGACCGCGAACCATTAACTTGAACTTGGAAGGAGCGATCTGAGAGGAAGGCACCAACCCATCGTACAATATCCGGATGGAAACTATATGCTTGAAGCTTGACAAGTAGTAGGCGGTGGTTTACCGAGTCAAAAGCTTTGGCAAAGTCCAATAAAACGATGTCAACAGCATCACTATCATCGAGGATGCGCGTCACTAATTCTTCCATTACTAGTAAGTTGGTCAAGCATGATCTCTTCGGCACGAAGCCGTGTTGGGAATCAGTGATCGAGGCTGTGTTTAGGAGGTGGAGCATCATACCTTTCTTAAGGATGGTTTCGAACATCTTGCTGATTATTGATGTAAGGGAAACCGGTCGGTAGTTAAGCGGGTCTTCGCGGCTCCCTTTCTTGAAAATTGGGCAGATTATCGCTGTTCTCCAGTCTGCAGGTATAACACCCGTCGCCAATGACATATTGAATAGTCGTGTTAAGGGCTCGCAGATGACCGGAGCCAACGCTTTGATAACCGTGGGTGTATGCCGTCAGGGCCGTGACCCTTGTTGACATCGAGGCCTTGAATAACACGCTTGACTTGGTCCCGCGTGATGATCAATCGAAGCATACCGAAGGTACCGATCTATCAAATGGAGGGGGTTCACGACCATCATCTTGTTTGAAAATAGTTGAAAAAGCCTCGGCAAATAATTGACTCTGTTGATAAGGGTCCTCAATCGATACGCCTGTTGAGTCTACCAACGTTGCAATCTGGTTGTTCAAGCGGGAATTCCGCTGGACATGGGCAAAGAAGGTTTTTGGATTGCTACTGGCATTTGCCGCGATTTTGTATTCATAACTGAAGCGTTCTTTCTTTTCAATTTTCACGGCTCGTCTCGTTGAGTTTTGTACACCTCAAAAGCTGCAGTCGAATCCAGATTTTTGAATTCAGCCCAAGCAATCTCTGAGTCGACGTTCTCGTTTAACCTTCTTCGTCACCCAGGGCTTGTGTTTCTTCCTCTTGGGAAGTCCAACGGGAACTGCCTGGTCAGTCAAACAGATTACATATGCTTTGAGGGATGACCATAGTTCGTCAACTGAGGACAACGTCATCAGGGAACGCCAGTCCAGAAGCGCGGAAGCCTCGGTTAGAATTTCAAGATTAATTGCAGAGAAGACTCTACGTGGCAGCGAAGTAATCGTGGGCGTGGAAAAGTTGTGTTCATGACGAACTTCAGGACCGCATGATCACTCTTGGCAAGAGGGGCGCACACAGATACGTCTGACACTGATCTTGGATAGCGGGAGAATACCAGATCTAGCATAGATGGCTGCTGCCCAGACCGATGCCTTGTCGGATATTCAACATGTTCGATAGAAAACAATCTTCAGCCACGTCAAGAAGGGCCTGGCCGAACCGGGAAGATGTTGTACAAATTGATGCGGGCCAATCGATCGTGGGAGCGTTGAAGTCGCCTAGTACCAAGCAGTCATGCGAAGCTGAAACGAATCTTATCGCTTCGAGTAGATGAGCATCGTCCTGGGGGTCGGCTAGAGGCGGCCTGTAGACAGCCAACACGGGCAGGCAAAACTCAGATAGGCTCAGCTTGCAATAGACGGCATCGAATTTGGTTGTAGGTTGAGCATTTGTGGGTAGAATACCGCAGGACGGTTTGTGCTCAGACTTAACATACACAGCAACACCTCCACCTCGCCTTTTTCCTCTGTCACATCTGAAAAGGACGTAGCCCTGCAGGTGGATCTCTGAGTCCTTTACTGCTGGAGTCAGCCAAGTCTCGGTGATAGCTATCACATCAGGGGAGTCGCGTAGGGCCAGTGTAAATAGTTCACTGAACTTTGGGAATAAGGAGCACGAGTTGGTGTAGACGATGCTGAGCTGTGAAGTCTGAGGGGCGGGAGTTGGGGAACAAGCAGAATAAAGGGCATCAGAGATAGCATCGTTGACGGGGGTATCAACTTCACTTCGATTTGCCCTCACATCACTTTCCCTGTCAGCACTACAGCATGGGACCAGAGGTAGGGCTTGATTATCTGTTCATCTTGGATTCGTAAACCCTTCTCTCCCATTTGTTTCCACATCTTTAGCTCGGATATCAGGTTCCTCCGGCGAATTCTCTCTCTTAGTGAGTATTCCTCGCGAAAACCCATATTGGGGTCCTCCCAGGCATGCGTCTGAGCTCTGTTCAGAAAGACTGAAGCCTCCCGATCAGAAGAAAAGATTACCCTTATTGGGCGTGGTCTAGTATCTGTGGTTGGGTTCGCTTGGAATCTTCCTAGCCGAGCGACCTTAAGAACACTGACATTTTCGTTCACAGAGAACAATTTTCCAACCAAAACGGAAACAAAATTTATGTCATCTTTTAGGCGGTTTATGCCTGTATCACAGGTGGATTCAGCATTGCCATATATTATTGCCGATCTTGAGTGGGCAAAAAGTTCTCTACTATGAGCTGTGGTATTCGATTCTTCATTGGAGGATTTCGAAAGGGTGGTTTCATAGCCATCGGACTTATGTCGGCCTGTTGGGTCGATCGGAATGGATTTAGTGGTCATAATTTTCCCGCCTGGTTTGGAACTGCACTGCCTCTTCTTCGGTTTGGGGGAGCACCACTCCCCAGATGAACCCACATCGAGATCGTTCAGAATTGGTTGACCAATGGCATTAATGGGAAGGACAAGTGAAGGAGAATCCAAACAGATTTTATCGTGATCAGGTTTCATAGCCAAATCTGCCCCTCTGGAGTTTTGACTACGTTTCTTCTTTTGGGGAGAACAACGGTCTTCAGGTGGGTTTGAGTCTACGCTCCTCGAACTAGGTTGGGGAACCTCCGGGACCGAAAAGGCAGATGAGGAAGAATCCGCACAGGAACGATCATGTGCAGGAACGACCGCCGGTTCCTTCGCCTTCTTTGGCCGCTTCGATTTTGTTCCCTTCGGTTTGGATGTCTCCAGGGAAGAAATCATGTATATGTATAGAGGTATGTGGTTCTGTGCATGTATGAACAGTATAGTATAGCGAAGTAAATTATTGCATAGAGTCGTATAAAATTGTTTTTTGTCGCTTGATTTGGATTGAACAGATATATAGTATGTAACTATTTCATTGATTGTATTGGTGTGATCAATTGATCCAGTTATAACTTCAAAGTCTTGTCGACATTCGATTGGTTCAGGATGTTTGGAAAACTCGAATTTCTGTGATATTAATTTAAGTGCAACTCAAAAAAAACTGTATTCAACCAAAATGTTTGCTAAAAGGTTCTTGAAACATTTTGATGGTCACAGTAGTAAATTTTACGAACCTTATGCAAAATTTAATGCGGTGTCATTATCAAATTTGATATCCGTCAAAAACATTGCTAACAAAACGCTACAAAACCACACGTAATAACTGGAAAGAAGTAGATGGCATCAAATTTATTTATAAGCTGAGACAGTAAGGAGGATGCCAATGAGTGTCGGTTGTGTACATATTTCCGTTGAACAGTACACTCAGAGCGTGTGCAGTCCAGGAATTCCGTATTCATTCATTCATACATACATGCATGCATACATACATGTGGGATATGGAGCACACCGCCTAAATACCAATCTTGAGAAATGAGGTTTCTCAAAACCAGAAAGGAGAAAGCTAATTCGAAGACTACAGATCCAATCCATCACTTTCCAGAAGTTTATCATTTAAATATATATGAGCATGTCTAGATATGTAACTATATGCATGAGAATACGTACATAAAACATACAAATCTGCACATACATACATACATACATACATACATACATACATTTTCACGGTTTCACGGAAAAAGAGCAAAATAAACTGACGCGGATTCTCCAAACCCAATCTATTAGCGGCACAGTGAAGTTTTATAAGACATTACAAAAATTCTCCATCTGAGATTCTTATATGAATAGATGCACACACTTGGGTTTATGCATCGACAGTTCAACCAACACACCAACCGCATATTTACAAACACCAGGAACTCTCTTAACTCAAAATGTCTTGTCGTTTTGAACACTCACAAAAGAACTTAAATTAAACCAAAAGAAAAATTCCTACATATATAATGGAGCCGTCAATATCAGACGTGCAGGAGGAGAAGACGATTTAAAATTAACTTTTGAATGCTTCCTTGTACATCTATTCCAACGCCTCCAGCCGAAACCAGTAACTGGTTTATTTCTTCAATTATAAATAAGAGAAACAACTTTTATTTACTAAAATAGCGTTATTCAGATTGGATTTTTAAAAATATACTTTATACCATATGGAATTTCGCTAACAGGATCATGGCTTGAACTTAATAACACTACCACCGACGATAACATTAGATATAGATAGCAGCTGCTTCAAAATATTCAAGTTACGCATTGGCCTTATGACGTGACCCGAGTTGAGAACAAAAGTTTGGTTTGTTGAATCGATATTACCACGGAAAGATAATATGGAATGGGTAGATGAGAAGAAGAGCCTAAAATTTGAAGGACTCAGGGAATTGTGTGAAGAACCACGATATTAGTGTATGGTGCTTCCGGTTGAGATGACCATGTTTTGGGATCTGTAGCTATTTGGCTGACATTGGTCTTGGGAAAGATCACAAAAGAATAGTTCATGAACTGGATAGAGAGAGAAGCAAAGAAATGCTTCATCATCGATATGGTAGACATATGTGAAAGACGTGGGTCAGCGTCGAATTGAAAATAACTGGAAGAACTACAGAAGTACAAGGATCTTGAAATCGAAATATTGAAGATGTTGGGCATGAAGGGGAAAACAGCACCAATAATTACTAGAACATTTCAAATGATAAAAAAAATATGACCAAATAACACTACACACTGTGCAAAAGATGGTTCTGCTAGGAATATCCGGCATCCTGCAAAAGAAAGTAACGTATAAACAGCACAGTTCAAACAAGACAATCATCATGCACAACACACGCCCTATACAATAACAAACTAATAAAGTAAAACAACGTAATCCACGCAACGCATACACTACCAGATAAATACCTTGTGAAATTATATAACGCACACACTGTGGGAAAGGTTTGATCTAGGCTACGTTAGGTATCTTCCTAAGTAGTTTGTTGCAAATAAGATAACGTATATAAAATATGTGTCTATGTATACTTATATATGTGGAGAGTTTACGAAAGAAAAAACAAAACAAAAGACGAAGGCAGGTGGTGTACAAAACAAACAGATGTATTAGTATAACGCTCAGGAATAGAAAAAAGTCTTTTACATTTCGAGCCTACGCTCTTCTGCAGAAAGGGACACAGAAAAAACAAGGAGAGAAACAAAATGTGTGTAGTGGCTACAGGAAAGTTTAGAAAGTATAAAAATAAATATAAAAATAAAGTAATTACAATGATAGCAGATGCATACATGTATATATGTATATACACACTAACACACACACGTGACCTGAAGAGGTCAATGGAAACGAATATATTTGCACTTAGGATGAACTTTGAATTTCTTATAAATTTTCTCTCCGTGCCCTGCTCCAGAAAACGTTAAATAATGTGGAGGCGAATCAATCTGTTATTAAATACTATTTCAAGTGAATATGCTGAGCACTACTTTCGTTTGATCACCCACTCCTGTATACCCACTCACGTACACACACGAAATATATATATATATATATATTTCACGTACACACACGAAATATATATATATATATAATTTATACATTATATATGGAAGCACTCCGTCGGTTACGACGACGAGGGTTCCGGTTGATCCGAATCAAAGGAACAGCCTGCTCGTGAAATTAACGTGTAAGTGGCTGAGCACTCCACAGACACGTGTACCCTTAATGTAGTTCTCGGGGATATTCAGCGTGACACAGAGAATGACAAGGCCGGCCCCTTGAAATACAGATACAACAGAAACAGGAAGAAAGCGTGAGAGAAAGTTGTGGTGAAAGAGTTCAGCAGGGATTACCACCATTCCCTGCCGGAGCTTCGTGGAGCTTTAGGTATTTTCGCTCAATAAACACTCACAACGCCTAGTCTGGGAATCGAAATCGCGATCCTATGACCGCGAGTCCGCTGCCCTAACCACTGGGCCATTGCGCCTCCACTATCTTCCTAAGTAGTTTGTTGCAAATAAGATAATGTATATAAAATATGTGTCTATGTATACTTATATATATGGAGAGTTTACGAAAGAAAAAAAATACAAAACAAAAGACGAAGACAGGTGGTGTACAAAACAAACAGATGTATTAGTGTAACGCTCAGGAATAGAAAAAAGTCTTTTACGTTTCGAGCCTATGCTCTTCTACAGAAAGGGACACAGAAAAAAACAAGGAGAGAAACAAAATGTGTGTAGTGGCTACTGGAAAGTTTAGAAAGTATAAAAATAAAAATAAAAATAAAGTAATGACAATGATAGCAGATGCATACATGTATATATGTATATACACACTAACACACACACGTGACCTGAAGAGGTCAATGGAAACGAAAATATTTGCACTTAGGATGAACTTTGAAATTTCTTATAAATTTTCTCTCCGTATCCTGCTCCATAAAACGTTAAATAATATGGAGGTGAATCAATCTGTTATTAAATACTATTTCAAGTGAATATGCTGAGCACTACTTTCGTTTGATCACCCACTACCGTATTCCTTCTCACGTACACACACGAAATATATATATATATATATATATATAAGATATATATAATTTATACATTATATATATTCCTATATACACACACGAAAATACATTTATCTTGATGCGCTTATAGCCGCTGAGCTGTTCCTCAACGCCTAACATTTTTGCTGTTCAACATAATCTAACTAGGTAATATAAACCATACCCTTTAAAGATGTCTCTAAGACATTCCATCAAGAGAAAGTATTGGTTCTGTAGAAACTTTCCTTCATTCACTCATAATATTTGCAGCTATTTATATGTCTTCTATCTTATCTTCAGCTTTTAGTGGTTGAAAAATCAAATTTAATTTCTTGTGACAATTTCGCTGTAGCATTAATTGAATTATTACCTTTCGTCTTATCCTATTTCATAACACTACTGCAGGAAGTATTCTTGTTCGACGGAATGGTATAGTATACAGCGTTAAATATTGTATTCTTAAAGAGTCTTGTGCTACACAGAACATCTATCATCACAACAGCATTTTCTTTCTTTTGTCTTCCATTATTTTTCTTCTTTTGTTGTTGTTGTTGCATGCTGGTTGCCATGAACGGGCGCCTTAAAAGCACCCCCCTCTCACAAAATTAGATTTTACCGCGTTTAATTGATGGAAAAGACTTTCCGAATATTTTAACGTCCATCCCATTAGGCCTGGAGGAGAAGAGCAACTCGTCCTTAGACAGTTTATTGTGTACGTATATTTTTGTAAACGTCCGTTCTGATTTGTCTATTAGGGGTTTAATATGGCCATCTCTCCGGTCAGAAGGAAGTTCTTGTCACAAGCATAATAGAAGAGAATACAACCCCCCCCCACCCAATGTAAGCACAGATTAAAAATTAAAAAATAAAACAGAGGAATGTTAATGAAACAGACATAAACACAATAAATTGCAATTTGGGAACAAGAAAAAAAAATTATCAGAAGCCAAAGTTTATATTACAATAATAAAAACACCGATCCCGGCAGCAACGTTAAGCTCACGCTACCATGAGCTTAAGAAAAACTTGTAAGCAGTATGTCACAATGGATAGTGCGTCTTTGTTTGAGAAATCTCTCCAAGAAGAAGTAAAGAGGCTGCTGCTGTTATCTTTATATATAAAAGTGAGGTTGTGTGCTGTTTGTCTCCTACGATTTAGATTCCTAACTACTCCCACATTTTGCGGTGCAGTTTAACCAAAACCGGGTATCTTACAGTCGTGATTCATATCGAGCCCTTCTGGGTATTAGCGCGCGTCTACGATGAGTCTACGATTTAAAAATAAATTTACCACGAAATTTTCCCATTTTTAATGCATTTTTGGCATATATAAGGGAAGTAACTCTCTAAAAATTTATTATTAAATCTCAGAACGTAAAAAGCAACAGTAACCCCCCCCCCTTGTGGTTAGCCATATTGAGATGGCTATTATACTTTACATCTCTAAAAATGCTTATATAGTTATTTCCCTTACAAACCCGAGCAACGCCGGGCGATACTGCTAGTTTCTAATAAACGATATATTTCACAGAACTCGGTCTAGAAGATATTTATAGTTTAGTTGATACAAGAATTGTTTGTGTTCTTTTTACTGATAAATAAAATGTTCTTTCTGGAGCCATGCCAGGCTCATAAGGTCCCGGTTTCCCGGTTTCAGTGGCGTAGAAATTCCCCACCCCCAGGACGGGACGCCGGTCCGTCGCAGGATTACTAATTTTTGCCAACTGAGTGGACTGGAGCAACGTGAAATGAAATGTTTTGCTAAAGAACACAACGCATCACCCGGTCCAGGAATCGAAACCGCAACCTTACGATCAGATGTTCAACACCCTAACCACTAAGCCACGCGCCTCCACTTACTGATAAATACAGGATGTCCACAAAGTCTGGGTACATGGAGTAAATAAAATCATAACATAAAGAATTAAATATAAGAAATAATAATTTCTTAAAATATGTGTTAATCCCCATGTACCCAGACTTTGTGGACACCCCGTAGTTTAGGAATATTGAGACATTCATCTCCATCGTACGAGGCAGCAAAGATAGTTTGTCTAAGAACTGGAAATCCTTTACAAAGTGCCACCCCGAATTACTTAAATTTCACGGCAACCCAAAGAGGAAACCTTAGCCTTCATGATCCACTGGCAAAAAATAAATAATAATATTAAAGAACACGAAACAAGTGTTGTGCTAATTGAGGACACAAATAAGAAATATCAGAAATCCCTAGAAGATAGATAGTTGCTGAAAACCACACCAAAAATCTTTAACGAATCGTATCAATGCTTCCTAGATATCTCAAGGACACGGTCAATGCACAAACCTGTTTTTCCCCTGAAAAGCTGTATTGTGAAATAAACTCAGCATTATTTTCCTGCAGAATGTGACCCTAGATATAATAAGGATGAACAGATAGGCAAAGAAAGAGAGACTACAGAGAGATTGTAAGAGTTAGCACTTCCTTCTCTTAAGTAGTAACTCTGTTGCAGTATGCCTATCTTTCTAGCTGTTTGAGATATTATAAATACAAAGGGAAAAACAGAGAAAGACACAATCGGAGCTGACACAGCAGCAGACACCCCGCGTTTTGGAGACGACTAGAGAAATGCCTACAGGTTACTGTTCTGAATGATTCACGCACATACCCACACACACACACACACAAACATATTCATCTTTAATATGTGTTCTGTACAAGCAATGCGTAGCATTTGCTTACATTTTTATGTAGTGAACTTATAACCCATGTAAATAAATCCCTTTTTAATCATGAAACAGTTTATGTATTTATTTACGCACACACACACACACACAATCCACCGTGGAGGCGCAATGGCCCAGTGGTTAGGGCAGCGTACTCGCGGTCATAGGATCGCGGTTTCGATTCCCAGACCGGGCGTTGTGAGTGTTTATTGAGCGAAAACACCTAAAAGCTCCACGAGGCTCCGGCAGGGGATGGTGGTGATTCCTGCTGTACTCTTTCACCACAACTTTCTCTCACTTTTACTTCCTGTTTCTGTTGTACCTGTATTTCAAAGGGCCGGCCTTGTCACTCTCTGTGTCACGCTGAATATCCCCGAGAACTACGTTAAGGGTGCACGTGTCTGTGGAGTGCTCAGCCACTTACACGTTAATTTCACGAGCAGGCTGTTCCGTTGATTCGGTTCAACCGGAACCCTCGTCGTCGTAACCGACGGAGTGCTTCCTCTTCCTCTACACACATCCACTATAAGATGGATAGGGAGCTCAGCAGCTGGAGGGATTACTAGGCAGTTTGATAGGCTGGCCGGTAGGTGGACGGATAGACTGATGGATAGGTAGTTTCGCAGATAGATAAATAGTTAGGTATTTGCATAGACAGCTTGTCTGATAGGTATAAATATAAATAAATTAATGGTCCGATTGATAGAAAGACGAACAGACGGGCTAAATGATAAAGTGACAGGTGGATTAAGAGTCAGATGACAGATGATTGGGCAATTAGCTGGATTAATAAATAGTTGTATAGAGAAATATTCTGGTAAATGGTTAGATAAATGCATAGATTGATAGGTACAGTAAATGTAGGTTGAGAAAGCCTGTAGTCAACGCATTCGTAAGCATATATGTAACAGTTATATGCTTGCATATACTTCTGTGTATATATAGGCGCAGGAGTGGCTGTGTGGTAAGTAGCTTGTTTACCAACCACATGGTTCCGGGTTCAGTCCCACTGCGTGGCATCTTGGGCAAGTGTCTTCTACTATAGCCTCGGGCCGACCAAAGCCTTGTGAGTGGATTTGGTAGACGGAAACTGAAAGAAGCCCGTCGTATATATGTATATATAAATATATATATATATATATATATTATATATATATATATATATATATATATATATGCGTGTGAGTGTGTTTGTGTGTCTGTGTTTGTTCCTCTAGCATTGCTTGACAACCGATGCTGGTGTGTTTACGTCCCCGTCACTTAGCGGTTCGGCAAAAAGAGACCGATAGAATAAGTCCCGGGGTCGAGTTGCTCGATTAAAGGCGGTGCTCCAGCATGGCCGCAGTCAAATGACTGAAACAAGTAAAAGAGTAAAAAAAAGAAAGTAAAGAGTATATGTATGTATGAATGTATCTGTAAATATATTCTGGTTTTGGTGTTTTCAAATTTGTCACTAATGGCGAATGAGTCGTACTTTTGAATCCCAAACACCCTCAGCATCACCGGTATTATCATCATATCTTCATCCTTGATATATCTCCATGGCCGCCATCCTCATCACCAATACCGCATCTCTCACTCACCCTCCACCCACCCACCACCCACCAACCACCAACCACCAACCACCAAAAACCCACCTTAACATCATTATCATCATTATCGTTTAGTCGATGTTGTCGTCGTCGTCATCGTCGTCATCTTCACAATACCATAGAGACCTCCACCCACCACAATTACAATGATGATGATGATGATGATGATGATGATGATGGTAATGATGATAATGATGATGATGATGATGAGGATGATGATGATGATGAGGATGATGATGATGATGATGGTTGGGATGATGATGATGATGATGATAATGATAATAATGATGATGATGATGATGATGGTGATGATGATGATGATGGTAATGATGATAATGATGATGATGATGATGATGATGATGATGATGATCCTCCTCCTCATCATCATCATCCTTTCTTTCATCTCTACCTCCACCTCATCACCACCACTACAACATCAATATAATCATCACCATCATCGCCACCACTCCCTAGAGTCCCCAGCTCCATCCATTATCGCCATCTTATAATTATTGCCACCACCACCGATGTCACCATCACTACCTACTTCCCCACATCTTCCAACACCAACGCCAACGCCAACACGACCACTGCAATCTCCTCCTCCTCCTCTGCATTGGGAGTTAATTCCTGCAGCGTTCGTCTTTGAACTTGCATTACGCTGTTTAAGCATTTCTCTTGGAGAATGCTTGTTGAAAATGAATCTGTCACCCGTACAAGTTACAATGTAGTGCCTAAGAGAGCAGAGCGAGGAAAATCGTTTACTCACGGCAACTTCACCGAAGAGTGTACGATGGAAGGAGCAAAGGATTTGTGTCCTGGTCCTGAGAAAGTCGATTTGTTTGGAGCATTCAGCCTTTCGGCAAGTTCAGTTGTGCGGAGAACAGAAGAACTTGGAGAGAACCTAGTGCTGCAGACATGCAAGAAAGCTAGGAACTTCTTGTGATATTCTGGATAAGTCTACTGATCTCTCGAGTACGTCACAACTCATTCGTGTTCCTTCGTGGTGTTAATTTGGGCTTTCGAATTACAGAAGAGTTGACATCCATTTGCAGCATGCACGGAACAACTGGAGAAGACATTTTCATGGAAGTGCACAAAACTATCCAAGGCTTATAACCTTCAGTGGAATATTAAGGCGGTGAGCTGGCAGAAACGTTAGCATGCCGAGCGAATTGCTTTGTGGTATTTCATCTGCTGCTACGTTCTGAGTTCAAATTCCGCCGAGGTCGACTTTGCCTTTCATCCTTTCGAGGTCAATAAATAAAGTACCAGTCACGCACTGGGGTCGATGTAATCGACTTAAATCCCTTTGTCTGTCTTTGTTTGTCCCCTCTATATTTAGCCCTTGTGGGTAGTAAAGAAATATATAACCTTCAGTGGAATCAGCTTCGACGTGTTACAGTTGATGGAGGAAAAAAAAACATGGCTGGAGTGAGGAAGGGCCTGATGGGACAGATCAGGACTAAGTTGGAAGATCTTCAATTCCCAGGAGCTCTGTTTATACACTGCATTATACATAAGCAAGCACTCTGTGGGAAAGACTTAGACATTTCTTGCATACTGAAACCAATCGTTTCTGTGGTGAACTTCATTTAAAGCCATGCACTTAATGATTGCCAGTTCCAGGCTTTTCTTGAAGAAATTGATATTGAATTCTGTGACTTGCCTTATCACACAGCAGTGAGATGGCTGAGCTGCGGTAAAGTCCTGTTTCTGTTTTTTTTTTTTTTTTTTTGTAAGCTCCGAAGAGAAATAGATATTTTTCTCACCGAAAAGGATAGAGCTGGTCCATTTCTGTCAAACCCTGCCCGGCTGTCAAAGTTGTCGTTTTTGGTTGACATCACATCCCACAAGAATGAATTGGACTTGAAACTTCAGGGAAAAGATAACCTTATCTGTGATCTCTACAGAATCATCAAAGGATTTCGGAGAAAACTATCATTGTTTGAAGCACAACTGGAAGGAGGAAACTTCCCTCATTTTCAGTGTTTCAAAGACATTCGTGCTGGAATTGCAGAAGATGGCTACCTCGAGTTTCCCGACATAAATAAGCATTTTTTGGAGAGATTTTCAGATCTCAACAGAAAGTGACAGTCTTCTGTCCTAGCTAGAATCTGTTTGATCGTAAGCTTGATGCGGTGCCAGTCGGACTACAGTTGGTGCTCAATGATTTGTAAGCAAATGACTTGTTTAAAGAGAAGCACAGAGAAGGAAGGCTTGTAGAGTTTTATCGCTGCTTACCTGATGATGAGTTTCCAAAGTTGAAGAAATTTGTCTCTGGTATGGCATCAGTGCTTGGAACAACTTACGTCTGTGAGCAAACATTTTCAAAAATGAAGCATGAGAAGTCAGCACATCGAACGAGGTTGGCTGATGTACATTTGAAAGCAATTCTTTTGGTTGGAAGTAGCAATTCCAAAGCTAATATTGATGATATCTTAAAAGCTAAATAGTTTCGTAAATCTCGGTGACCTTTTTTACTGTTTAGTTTGTGAGATTCGGATATGTGTGCACTGGATATGATATAACTACCGTATTGCTAACGCCGCCTTCTTTGACAACTTTTTGGTAAATACATATGTTGGTTGTCTTTATTACCCTGCGCGCGGAAGCGAAAGCAGGGTATTGTAATTACTCGTCTGTGTGTTTGCAAAATTGCAGGAAAACGGCTGAACAGGTTTCAAATAAATTTGGCGGAAATATTCAATGTGATGAAAATTTGACTTGATTATCTTTAAAACAGGCGGAGAGTGAATCAAAATGTTTTGACTGTGCAGACTTTTGAAAGAATTTATGTGCACGCAGGGTATGCATCGTTTTGGTATGTTCACAGCACCACGGAACAGTACACAATATATATATATATATATATATGTATATATATATATATATATATATAATATATATATATATATATGAAAGAATGGAGTTGAACGAATTACAGACGCCACAAAATTTTCTGCCCTTATCAAACGTGTGGGCAGTCTAAAAGTTTTCGTTCATCATGATGCTGACTTTAGTTCCTTGTTTTTCCTGATGAGAAGGCGGCATAATGCACTCCTTATTCCTTCGAAATTAGGAATATGCAGTCTTCGAAACATATGTCGAGAATAAAGGAATTTTGTTAATTCGTCGTTCAACTCCATTCTTTCATTTATTTGTATTAAAAAAAACACACAAATTTCCACACGAAAGCACGTGATCTCTGCCCTTGGCATGTAGCTTCAACCGTGTTTTTCTGACATGAATTTGCTACCCAGGTATCGGTTAACCGAATTATCCATACTAGGATAATTCATTCAACTACTTATATATATATATATATACATATATATATATATATATATGTATGTATGTATGTATGTATGTATATATATATGTGTGTGTGTGTGTATGTATGTATATATATATATATATATGTGTGTGTGTGTGTGTGTGTGTGTGTATGTATGTGTGTGTGTGTGTATGTGTGTGGTGTGTATGTGTGTGTGTGTGTGTGTGTGTGTGTGTGTGTGTTGTGTGTGTGTACAGTGATGGATTCGAGGGTTTCGATTATCTATGAGTTGATTTCTTAATTTCACCAGAGTATAAATACCTATAATGGTAATACTTAAAAAAGAAATTAATTTTTTCTTTTTCCTTTTTAATCGAGCTTACAAATTTCCCGATAAGCAAGCGGTCATATTATTTATATCCAATGATTCACCTGTCATCATTGAAAGACGTTGAAAACACTTCTCAAATTTTATGCAATATTTTCTATAAGTATTTCATTTTGTTCTCTTTCTTTTTCATAATCATGATTATTATTTGAATAATCATTTATTTAGCCATTTGCAAATTTTATTTATATGCATCTAGCGTAGACACCGATCAAGTTTACTTTTAGCTGTCATCTACTTTGGCTTCTAATCCTCTTTTATTCAAACAGTTACAAAACTTAATTCAATTCAATTAAAAATCATGGGTCAGCAACGCATTGTAAGCCACACTATAATTTGTGAAAGAAATTATCTACGCGCAGGGTATGCATCGCCACTCCAATGCCTTACTTTTTTCATTGGTTTATGTATTCACTGTGTTGGATTGAACAAAATGGTTATGCGACTCGCGCTTGCCATTCTCTCAGTTATCTGTTCCGCTGTGAAAAAGGTTTGATGATCCCTGGTCTATATGTTTATCTATTTTTCTCTCTTTATAAGGCATTAAACCTCGCTATTCTTTAATCCCCAACCCCCTACAGACTACAAGAATACCTATTTCTTTATTGCCCACAAGGGGCTAAACACAGAGGGGACAAACAAGGACAGACAAACTGATTAAGTCGATTACATCGACCCCAGTGCGTAACTGGTACTTATTTAATCGACCTCGAAAGGATAAAAGGCAAAGTCAACCTCGGCGGAATTTGAACTCAGGACGTAACGGCAGACGAAATACGGCTACGCATTTTGCCCGGCGTGCTAACGTTTCTGCCAGCTCGCCGCCTTATAAATGACAGCTTCTCTTTCTTCCTCTCAACTTATCTGTTACTTTATTACCCACAAGGGGCTAAACATAGAGGGGACAAACAAGGACAGACAAACGGATTAAGTCGATTACATCGACCTCAGTGCGCAACTGGTACTTAATTTATCGACCCCGAAAGGATGAAAGGCAAAGTCGACCTCGTCTGCTAGCTTCGGACGAAAGGAAATCAATTTTGTTAAACACATTTCTTTTAATAAAGTATATTTATTTTTACCCACATTGAGTTTATTTATTCTAACTGGTCTGACTAGGATCCTATGAACAGGATCATAGCACTTATATACACCTTTTATACTGCATAAAGGTTGAGAGCTGGTTGAATCGTTAGCATAGCAGATAAAATGTCTGGAAGCATTTCTTTCGGCTCTTTCATTCTGAGTTCAAATCCCACCGACATCAACTTTGCCTTTCATTCCTTCGGGATTGATAAAATAAAGAACCAGTCAGGTACAGGGCTCGATGTAACTGACTTGTCTTCTCATTTCAAAAATTGTCGGCTATAGACCATCCAATGGACCGATATCTCAACAGGGAGTGTTGCAATCTCAGTCATTTGTACGCCATGGGAAACCTAGTAAGCAAAAAAATATATATATGTGAATATTTCTTTGAAATATTCACATGAGCATCTGATACGTTTATATATGGGTCGATTAATTAAGTACCAGTTACGCACTGGGGGCGATATAATCTTCTTAATCCGTCTGTCTGTCCTTGTTTGTCCCCTCTGTGTTTAGCCGCTTGAGGGTAGTAAAGAAAAAAAAATATATATATATATATACATATGCATATATATATATATATATATATAAATATATATATAAAACATATACGTGTATTATTTATATTATTATATATGTAGATATACTTTATATACATACATACACACGCACGCACACGCACAACACACACACACACACACACACACACACACAGAAATGCATGCGTACTCTTTTCTTAAACTGTGTCCACGTGAGTGTGCGCGCACATGCGTGAATCCGTGCCAGTTAAAAAAAAGCAGATAAAGTGGGTGATTGAAAAAAATCATCTACTTCCATTCTGCTTCTTTTCATTCTGTGACTGAAGATGACATCCTCAAGACCTTTTGTGATTCAGACAAGGGAAGGCGAACGATAAATAGATCGCATCTTGAGAAAAGATGCAATCACAGAGTTCAGTTACAAGGGAAGTAACTTCTGTCAACTCATTCAAGGGACGTAACATTTAAATTATCGCCCGTCTCTTAGCAGATAAATTATTGACGGTCTCTTTTTAAATATAATTGCAAGCAGTTGAGTATAGTACGGAGACATTTGAATAGAATATATCGAGTGTTCATTTGGAAGCACTCCGTCGGTTACGACGAGCGTTCCGGTTGATCCGAATCAACGGAACAGCCTGCTCGTGGAATTAACGTGTAAGTGGCTGAGCACTCCATAGACACGTGCACCCTTAACGTAGTTCTCGGGGATATTCAGCGTGGCACAGGGAGTGACAAGGCCGGCCCCTTGAAATACAGGTACAACAGAAACAGGAAGTAAGAGTGAGAGAAAGTTGTGGTGAAAGAGTACAGCAGGGATCACCACAATCCCCTGCCGGAGCTCGTGGAGCTTTTAGGTGTTTTCGCTCAATAAACACTCACAACGCCCGGTTTGGGAATCGAAACCGCGATCCTATGACCGCGAGTTCGCTGCCCTAACCACTGGGCCATTGCGCCTCCACCGAGTGTTCATTACTGATATATCCAACAACCCTGTCTGTTTCTAGAATATATTCATTTACTTAAACTGAACATGTCTAACATTAAGAAATGTTTAGCTACAGTCTTAACAGTTATACATAAGCAGAGGCTTGATATAAACATATAACTCTTTCTCTCTCTCTCTCTCTCTTTTACTCTTTTACTTGTTTCAGTCATTTGACTGCGGCCATGCTGGAGCACCGCCTTTAGTCGAGCAAATCGACCCCGGGACTTATTCTTTTGTAAGCCCAGTACTTATTGTATCGGTCACTTTTGCCGAACCGCTAAGTAACGGGGACGTAAACACACCGGCATCGGTTGTCAAGCAATGCTAGAGGGACAAACACAGACACAAACATATATACACACATACATATATATATATATATATATATATATATATATATATATACACTAGCAGTATCGCCCGGCGTTGCTCGGGTTTGTAAGGGAAATAACTATATAAGCATTTTTAGAGAGTTACTTCCCTTATATAATAGCGAAAAAATGCATTAAAATGGAAAAATGATGGTAATTTTTATTTAAATCGTAGACTCATCGTAGACGCGCGCTAATACCCAGAAGAGCTCGATATGAATCACGACTATAAGATACCCGGTTTTGGTTAAACTGCACCGCAAAATGTGGGAGTAGTTAGGGATCTAAATCGTAGGAGACAGACACACAACTTCACTTTTATATATAAAGATTTGTGCAACAACTAAAACATTCGGTTGTGCAAATTGTTTGCACGGGAAACCTTCCCTGTGTGGCGTGTTTCCCCATTTTGTAGAATTTGCTTTCGGCTTTCTTAGCCATTTCTGTTTTGGCGACTTCAAAGCCATGAAGTCGTCGTTCTAAAAGAAGGCGGGTCTCCTTGACAACGCTTACGACGTTGATTTCCTTACCCTGCCTTCCCCACAGCTTCACGAGGGAGGGAAGAAGGGGGAGAAGCAACATAGGTGCAGGTGTGACCATGGACGCCAACTCCGCCGCCATCGACACACGAAAAAATTGGAAGAACCCCAAAAAAATATGCTTTAAAATGGAAAGAAGTTATGGTGAATTATTTTTAAAATCGTAGACTCATCGTAGACGCGCGCTAATACCCAGAAGGGCTCGATATGAATCACGACTATAAGATACCCGCTTTTGGTTAAACTGCACCGCAAAATGTGGGAGTAGTTAGGAATCTAAATCGTAGGAGACAGACACTCACACAACTTCACTTTTATATATATATATAGATATATACGACAGGCTTCTTTCAGTTTCCGTCTACCAAATTCACTCACAAGGCTTTGGTCGGCCCGAGGCTTTAGTAGAAGACACTTGCCCAAGATGCCATCTAGTGGGACTGAACCCGGAACCATGTGGTTGGTTAGCAAGCTACTTACTACACAGCCATTCCTGCGCCTATTTAATTATTGAGAGACAGAGTAAAATAAATATATATTTCAGAGTTTAGTTTTTGTTTTTGTTTTTTTTTTCACAACCATGCTGACCAAGACAGTATTCTTACCTACACTGGTAAAGAGGTTATGTGCCTCCAGCCAGTAGGTTTATTGAGTTGCCTGTGTTGATAACAACAACAACGGACGTGAAATCAATGTAAATTTCTGACCGACCTAGTCTACGACTATTTTAAATATTACTGCTCAAAGAAACAAAAAAATTCAGTGTGCTCTCTTGTTTTTCGGACTTATGATCAACTGAGTGATCTATCACCCGCCGTAGTCACAGAGTGTATTGCAACAGGCCACCAAGTGACTTGTGTTTTAGAAAATATTAAGATGGAAACTTGTGTAGCTTCTGATGCAAGGGGGACAACTCCATATGTCTCTATGCGGGTGTCTGATGTTTTAAAGATTTCAGTATTTTTACAATGTTGTGTCTGGGGAGGGTCATTTTCTTTTTGTGGCTTATTATTTAACACACACACACCGGTAAAATTTCCACTTATTTCTTATTTTTATTTTGCTAAAATTTTCGTTGCGTCTCGCAACCTTTTCTTGACTCTGTCCGTTATTTACACTGCGTTCCTTTTTGTTTGTTTGTGCGCATGTGTCTGGGTCAGTGTGTGTGTGTGTGTGTGTGTGTGTGTGTGTGTGTGTGTGTGTGTGTGTGTGTGTGTGCCTTACAATTTCAGCAATAACCACTGCTGAGTGTTTCTATGATTTCATCTGTGATGAGCGTGTTACAGTTAATGTTGCTGTTTTTACGATACCCTCCTTTTTCCGCCTTATATTTTCTGAGTAGAAGTCCGTAAAACGGTTCTTACAGCCAGGGATTTCTACTCAATCCCACCAGTTTCTGATTGACTTATCATTCCTCATAATAGAGGCGCGTGGCTTAATGGTTAAGGTGTTGGATTCGTGATCGTAAGATTGTGATTTCGATTTCTGGACCGGGCGACGTGTTGTGTTCTTGAGCAAAACACTTCATTTTCACGTTGTTCCAGTCCCCTCAGCTGGCAAAAATGAGAAATCCTGCGACGGACCGACATCCCGTCCAGGGGGTGGGGAATATATATATATATGTATATATATATGTATGTATGTATATATATATATAGGCGCAGGTGTGGCTGTGTGGTAAGTAGCTTGTTTACCAACCACATGGTTCCGGGTTCAGTCCCACTGCGTGGCACCTTGGACAAGTGTCTTCTACTATAGCCTCGGGCCGACCAAAGCATTGTGAGTGGATTTGGTAGACGGAAACTGAAAAGAAGCCCGTCGTATATATGTATATATATATATATGCGTGTGTGTTTGTGTGTCTGTATTTGTCCCCCTAGCATTGCTTGACAACCGATGCTGGTGTGTTTATGTCCCCGTTACTTACTGGGCTTACACAGAATAAGTCCCGGGGTCGAGTTGCTCGATTAAAGGCGGTGCTCCAGCATGGCCGCAGTCATATGACTGAAACAAGTAAAAGAGAGAGTTAAAGAGTATATATACCATGGAGACCTGGAAACCGGCCCTTATGAGTCGAGAAGGAAATTTTACCTATTTTACCCCCACAATGATGCATACGACCGGGTTTGTCTTGTAGTTTTGTGAGTCATTAGGACAGAGACGTCCATAAAAACCTTCCTGGACAATTTGCGCTCACTAACTTCTTGTATTCTTAGAGAATTTCTCCAAAATTGATGATGCAATACCGGATAATTGTGGCTTTTATTGATTAACTTTTCTTTTGCAGGTGATCTTTACATGAAAACATCAAAAGTTTATTTTGATCCAGCTGAACGTACCTTCTGAAGTTCTGAAAAAACTCGAACGAGAAGCAAAGCGCGGGTAAACAGCGGGGGTAACTGTGATTCTCTCTAGCGACCACGACTTTTTTTTTTTGCTGCAGACTATCAATATAAAGATATAATTGATTTTTCCATTTACATATGATCGGATCTACACGACTAGATAAAAGACGAGAGCTGATCCAGCTCAGTCCCTAGCAGGTACACCCAGTGTTGCCCGTGTTGGTTCGCCATAATATGCTCTTTCAGTCTTTTACTCTTTTACTTGTTTCAGTCATGTGACTGTGGCCATGCTGGAGCACCGCTTTTAGTCGAGCAACTCGACCCCGGGACTTATTCTTATTTTGTAAGCCCAGTACTTATTCTATCGGTCTCTTTTGCCGAACCGCTAGGTAACGGGGACATAAACACACCAGCATCGGTTGTCAAGCAATGCTAGGGGTACAAACACACTCACACAAACACACACACGCATATATATATATATATATATATATATATATATCATATAATTAAGGGCTAAAGAGGGTTATTCTAAAGCCAATACACTGATTTATCCACCTTCAACCGTAACGGTTTTTTAAATATACTGCCCACGCTTCCTGATGGATTCCTTTTCTGTAGAGAAAGGGACTTCATCCTATATTGTTATATATCTATATATATAAAACTCTAGTTGTGTGAGTGTCTGTCCCCTTCGATTTAGATTCCTAACTCCTCCCACATTTTGCGGTGCAGTTTAACCAAATTCGGGTATCTTATAGTCGTGATTCATATCGAGCTCGTCTGACTATTAGCGCGCGTCAACGATGAGTCTACGATTTTAAAAATAATTTAACATCATTTTTTATTCCATTTTAATGCATAAAATGCATCGTATGTCGATGGCGGCGGAGTTGGCGTCCACGCTCACAGCTGCACCTGTTTGCTTCTCCCCCTTCCCTCCCTTGTGAAGCTGTGGGGAAGGGAGTGTAAAGAAATCAACGTCGTAATGCGTTGTGAAGGAAACCAGCGTTCTTTTAGAACAACGACTTCATGGCTTGAAGACACCAAAACAGAAATGGCTAAGAAAGCCCGAATTTATAAGGGAAGTAACTCTCTAAAAATGCTTATATAGTTATTTCCCTTACAAATCCGAGCAACGCCGGGCGATACTGCTAGTATATATATATATATATATATATACATATATACGACGGGCTTCTTTCAGTTTCCGTCTACCAAATCCACTCACAAGGCTTTGGTCGGCCCGAGGCTATAGTAGAAGACACTTGCCCATGGTGCCACGCAGTGGGACTGAACCTGGAACCACGTGGTTGGTAAACAAGCTACTTACCACACAGCCACTCCTGCTGTTTACCAAAAAAAAAAAAAACAGCAGTTGCTTCTGCAACAATCAAATATGTTTGCCTTGAAAACGGTCGGATGTGTTCACTGATCTTGTCAGACGGCAACGCGTGTTAACGTCGTTAGCAATCAAACAATTTAAGACTCGCCATACCACCCTTTCGTGGAATGTCCGAAGAGTTTTCTTTCATCAACTTCAAATTTGCATTAATCAAGTCTTCGAGAAGGCTTTCAACTAAGTAGCTTGTTTGCCAACCACATGGTTCCGGGTTCAGTCCCACTGTGTGGCACCTTGGACAAGTGTCTTATACTATAGCCTCGGGCCGACCAAAGCCCTGTGAGTGGATTTGGTAGACGGAAACTGAAAAGAAGCCCGTCGTATATACGTGTGTTAACGACGTTAGCAATCAAACAATTTAAGACTCGCCACACCACCCTCTGGTGGAATGTCCGAAGAGCTTTCTTTCATCAACTTCAAATTTGCATTAATCAAGTCTTCGAGAAGGCTTTCAACTCACTACAGTTTTGACACTCCTTATTCTTCCACCCATCAATTAGCACCGCGCTGCATTGGTGACACTGTGCGAACCACACCGCCGCCGCCTCCCGATTCACACTACTTGAGGCAGTAGACTCGGGGCTCCTCCCCTCACTTAGCGTCAGGTGACACCGAAGCATATTCCTTAACAGTGATTATTACAAATCACATAATTTCTCCCTCCTGCACTTTACAATCGACTCTGACCCCCTCTTCCCACAAAACAAAAAAAAAATATTGTCACTGTCGGCGTTTACGTGTTAGGTGCCATTTTGCACCAGCGCGTACTTCCTGTCAGTGATTATCACAGATTACCTCACCTAAGGCGGCGAGCTGGCAGAACCGTTAGCACGCCGGGCGAAATGCTTAGCGGTATTTCGTCTGCTGCTACGTTCTGAGTTCAAATTCCGCCGTGGTCGACTTTGCCTTTCATCCTTTCGGGTTCGATAAATTATGTACCAGTTAAGCACTGGGGTCGATGCAATTGACTTAATTCCTCTGTCTGTCCTTGTTTGTCCCCTCTATGTTTAGCACCTTGTGGGTAGTAAAGAAATAGATAGTCCGTCTGCCGTTACGTTCTGAGTTCAAATTCCGCCGAGGTCGACTTTGCCTTTCATCCTTTCGGGGTCGATTAAATAAGTACCAGTTACGCACTTGGGTCGATATAATTGACTTAATCCTTTTGTCTGTCTTTGTTTGTCCCCTCTGTGTTTAGCCCCTTGTGGGTAGTAAAGAAATAGGTATTTCGTCTGCCGTTACGTTCTGAGTTCAAATTCCTCCGAGGTCGACTTTGCCTTTCATCCTTTCGGGTCGATAAATTAAGTACCAGTTACGCACTGGGGTCGATGTAATCGACTTAATCCGTTTGTCTGTCCTTGTTTGTCCCCGCTGTGTTTAGCCCCTTGTGGGTAGTAAAGAAACAGATTATCCCAGATTACCACACTTCTCACCAATTGTTCCCAGAATTACCTACAACCACTCCCACCGCATGACTCACCTGTTTCACGTTCACTTGAACAGTTTTGCTCTTCTTATTGGCTGGTATTTAGCCAATAGCACATACTCTTTTGACTCACGGTCCCATTACTTAAACATTTTCATACGAATGCTTCACTTACGCTTCGGACATCCGTGTTGCGTTCTACCTCACTACTCCCTTACTTACGTTTCGGTTTGCTTTTTGTGTACAACAGATTATTCGACTGTTGAACCTTTGCTTATCATTACCGTTACCCAGTTTCACCTGGCTTTAGTGACGTTGTACCACTTGTTACCACTCGTGGAGGCGCAATGGCCCAGTGGTTAGGGCAGCGGACTCGCGGTCATAGGATCGCGGTTTCGATTCCCAGACCGGGCGTTGTGAGTGTTTATTGAGCGAAAACACCTAAAAGCTCCACGAGGCTCCGGCAGGGGATGGTGGTGATCTCTGCTGTACTCTTTCACCACAACTTTCTCTCACTCTTACTTCCTGTTTCTGTTGTACCTGTATTTCAAGGGGCCGGCCTTGTCACTCTCTGTGTCACACTGAATATCCCCGAGAACTACGTTAAGAGTACATGTGTCTGTGGAGTGCTCAGCCACTTACACGTTAATTTCACGAGCAGGCTGTTCCGTTGATTCGGATCAACCGGAACCCTCGTCGTCGTAACCGACGGAGTGCTTCCATCCACCACTTGCTGTTTGTATTCGTTTCTGTTGTTTTTCGTTATTGCTACCCACGTCCTCCATATAACCTTAGTGTCTCTTTAAGTTACTCTGTTCTCCCTATAAAATTTATCAAAAATCTCCCCCACAGACATCCTACTTAGAGCTTCCCCTTTAGTTAGGTTTTTTGCCAGTTACCTCAACTACTGCGCCCTCTTGCCATATAGCTGTCCTTACTTTTGCACGACTCATTGTATTAGCTGTTGTCTGTTTTGATATTTGTATCTACTTTGCTTTAATCCTCCTTAATCCCTATACGTTACCTTTAGCTGCTCGGTGTTGAATCACTGTTTTTTTTTTTGCTCCCATCAACTGCTTTTTATTTTTACGAAATTAAACAAGTTTCTAGATGATGCCAGGTCGAAGAAGGTCTGACATTAGTCGAGCGACTTCCCAAGCTAAGCGTAAGAGATTAAAGCGAGCTTCTGAAACGCAAGGGCAGCGTCCTCCCCGCCGTACACGGACCGCTGCAACGACAACACGTTCGCGATCAACACAAAGTGAAGAGCAACGTTCGAGCCATCGACTGTTGGATACTGCGGCTGCCGCCCGTTCACCCTCATCGCTGCTTCATCGCAGAAGTAATTACGAGACGCGTGCTTATAGTGATAAATTATATGGTTATTGACGATTAAGTCTATTTCGGCATATTTGGCATTAAATTCTTTTTTTTTTATTGCCCTTGTTTATAAGTTGTTTATAAATTTAATCTTTAAAGGTATTTTTTTAATATGCTGGCCATTGATAAAATTTTTTCGAAATTTTTATCCTATATTAGATATATATATATAGATATATATATATATATATATATATATATATATATATATATATATATATATATATTTCTCCTTGTTTCTTTTCTGTGTTTCTTTTCTGTGTATCTTTCTGTTGAAGAGCGTAGGCTCGAAACGTTAAAGACTTGTTTTATTTATATTCCTGAGCGCCATACTAATACAATTGTTTGTTATATTCCACCTGCCTTCGTCTTTTGTTTATTTTCATAAAGCTTCCCGTTATATATATATATATATATAAATTATTATATATATATATATATATATATATATATATATATATATATATATATATATATATATATATATATGTATGTATGTATATATATGGATTAATAAAGAGCTCCTAAATGTATCATTGTACAAATATATAGCGTATGTAGTACGATACAAGAGAAAAATATAGGGAGTGCATAAAATTAGAAATAATTTAACGAAATAATTTATCTATGCGTTTTTATTAAGTTTCAAAACAATTTCCAGCGGTTAAATACATTTTATTATAATCTTCACCATCACCGCTGTTTATCAACATCCTCATCATTATGGTGTTCATAATCGCCATTACTCATTAACATCATGGCCGTCATCAGCATGAACATCCAGGAACGTTGAGAGGGGAGTCACAGGAGTCACAGCTACTGATTTGCGGGTGGCGCGCATTCAGGAGTTGAATCTGGAAGAGTCAAGGTATAAAGTTAATAATAATAATAATTCTGGTTTATTGGCCACAAGGGCTAACATAAATCAAAAACCATGTAAGGACAAACACTGGACGAAAGATAGTAAGGGCTTTGCGAAAAAGAAAGGTCCATGTAAACATTAGAAAACAGCGAAAAATGTAACAATCACAAAGAACTCGCAATAGGGGAAGGCGCTTCGAAAGGCTACTCGTGGAAAACCCAATAAAAGCCACGGGAGCCTGGTCAAAAGGGAGTAGAGAGCCCCTTCTCCTTTTATATTACCTTTTTATTACAAGTGTAATCTCAGCATTGGTCCGTTCATACTGGCCAGTTTCCCGACATTTACCCACTTTTCAATAGATTTGCTACGAGACAGCACTTCTCTCTCTACTTTCATCTTCCTTTTCAAGTGGAACTTGAAAAAGTTGATGAGGCCTTGACCAAAGAGGAAAGTGTCTTACTTTAGCCCTTTCAAACGGGTCCACCATACCACCTCTTTTGCTACAGCCACTAGACAACGGAAAATTGCCTTGCCCTCCCGGTTAAAGGAGGTCGGCGGGGCAATCTTCACTACGGATTCAGCTGATAGCCGGATCCGTCCTATACGCGACAGTAGCTGTTCGACATAAACCCACAGGTCAGTAATACTCGGGCACTGGACGAGTGCGTGCAGAACGGTCTCGTCGTCCTGAGCGCACCTCGGGCAGGCCCGGCTGATAGCACTTCTGTGACAGTAGAGTTTATCTCGAAAAGGCAGCGCCCCTCGGTAGCACTACGAGGCGAGTGACCTTTGAAAGTTATCCATGGGCCCCGGCCCGAAAGTTCTTCCGAACAGACTGTTTAACTCATTATCGTCGACGCCTAGAGTTTCCTCGAGAACATCGTCGCACTTTTCCTCCACTAACCCTCTATAGAACGATAGAGTGGAACTACTACCGATCGCATTGCCCACTTGGCGGAAGGCGGTGAGAGCTTGACGGCACTCGAGGTGCCAAGCGCCCTTTTTCGGTCTGCGTTTGATCCAAGATTGCAGCTCTTTCAAAGAGACGAGCTTCGGAAAATCGTGTCTGACGAACGGTGACCACACCTGTTCACCGTCCAGGAAACGCTTGAGATGCTGTAGCCTGAGCGCATGTCTGTGCATCAGCAACCACGGCATGCCAAGGCCTCCATTCAGCGGCTGTTGACAGCAGATGGAGCACCTGACCAGTGGTACCCGACCCTTCAACAGAAAGTCGAAGAGCAAGTGCACCAGCTTGGCCAACCAGCGGTCGAGACAAGGGACGACGGTCAGTTGGTAATAGATGACGGATGCGATGTACGCATTCGCCACCTCCGCTCGACCTTTCAGGGACAGCTTCCTCTCGACCCATTTCTGGGTGAGATTGGCCACCCTGCTCGTCACTTCGTCCCAGTTTTTCTCCACCTGGAGGTTCGGACCGAACCAGACCCCGAGCAGTTTAACGGGACCGTCTGTCCAACGCCCTACGACGGCATGGACTTGCCCCTCCAGATGCCCAGTTGCAAGTCCACCGACTTTTCCGCGTTAATATTCGTACCTGTCACCGCTTCCTACTCGCTTAGCGTCTCGCCGATCAGGTCGATGTGCCTGTGGCTGGACACCATCACAGTGACGTCGTCAGCATAGGTAGACACGCTGTTTCCACATCCTAGATCGCGCGGGCCACCCCTCAAAGCCTCCAGCTTCCGCAGTAATGGCTCGAGAGTCAATACATAGAGGAGGGAGGAGAGAGGGCATCATTGGCGGACCGAACGCAAGATGTCAAACGGCTCGGAAAGGTGACCGTTCACCCGTATGACCGAGCAGATGCCGCTGTACAAAGCAGCGATCCACCCGCAGAAGACCGGACCGAAACCGGTTGTCCGGAGAACAGCTGCCAGATATCGATGGTCGACCCTATCGAAGGCTTTAGATTGATCTAAATTGATCGAAGCCCCACCCGCGCCAGCTTCGTTACCCACCCTCTCTATGATGTAGCGCATGAGATGGAGGTTATCGTGTATCGACCTGGTCGGCACGGTGCATGTCTGCGCCTTGCCAATCATCTTGTCCATGACAAGCGCCAACCTCTTGGCTAGCACCTCGGCCAGAATCTTCAACTCTGCATTGAGCTGAGTGATTGGCCTAAAGTTCCCTATCACGTCCCCCCTTGTTTGGGTCATTTCTCAGCAAAGCTACCACTCCTCGACAAACAAAAGCAGGAATTCTCCGGTTTTGTTGCCAGTTGCAGTAGACGTTCGCCAAGAGACCCGCAAACAAGTCCGGCATTGAGGTGTGAAGCTCGTAGGGCAGACCATCCAAACCCGGCGATCTACCTCTAGTGCAGCTTTTCAACGCTTCCTCTACTTCCCAGGCAGATATCAGTCTTTCGCAGCACTCCGCCTCGCTGGCCGAGAAGCGCAGTAGGCCGTCCAAGTACACACCGAAGTCAGTCACATTGTCGGTCCCACCGTTCGTCCCGGTGATAGATAGATAGATAGATAGATAGATAGATAGATAGATAGATAGATAGATAGATAGACAGACAGACAGACAGACAGACAGACAGATAGATAGGTAGATAGATAGATAGATAGATAGATAGATAGATAGATAGATAGATAGATAGATAGATAGATAGATAGACAGATAGACAGATAGACAGACAGACAGACAGACAGACAGACAGACAGACAGACAGACAGACAGACAGACAGATAGATAGATAGATAGATAGATAGATAGATAGATAGATAGATAGATAGATAGATAGATAGATAGACAGGCAAGCAGGCAAACATACAGTCAAACAGATACACAGATTGATGAAAATTTTTCCTACCAGTTGTTGTTGCCTGTGTTGTTGTTGCCTGTGTTGTAGTTGCCTGTGTTGTTGTTGCCTGTGTTGTAGTTGTCGGCGTCACGCTAGGCGTTTCGGTCGTAGAACTTCTATGGTGGAAAAAAAGAAGCAGAGTTAAATACACATTATGCATATCTTTATATATAAAACTGAAGTTGTGTGTGTGAGAGTCTGTCTACTCCGATTTAGATTCCTAACTACTCCCACATTTTGCGGTGCAGTTTAACCAAAACCGGGTATCTTATAGTCGTGATTCATATAGAGCCCTTCTGGGTATTAGCGCGCGTCTACGATGAGTCTACGATTTAAAAAGAAATTTACAATCATTTTTTTCCATTTTAATGCATTTTTTCGCTATTATATAAGGGAAGTAACTCTATAAAAATGTCTACGATGAGTCAACGATTTAAAAAAAAATTACCATCATTTTTTTTCCATTTTTAATGCATTTTTTTGCTACTTTTTGGCCATAACTCTCTAAAAATGCTTATATAGTTATTTCCCTTACAAACCGAGCAACGCCGGGCGATACTGCTAGTCTTGCATGAAGAAGCAGATAAGAAATCTACACTGTCAATATATGGAAAATCAATGCTGAAGGACTAAAGTTAGGTATTCCTGAAAGGGGAAACAGTTGATTCATGCCTGCGTGCTTCGTAGTTGTTTATAAGTCTGTGCAGTTAGTGTACAAAACAGGCACAGAATCAAGGACTTAAAAAAACTGGTCACATGGTCGGAATAATAGAGTGATTTTAATGGCGAAATAATAGAGTGATTTTAATGGCGAAATAATAAAGTGATTTTAATGGCGAAATAATAAAGGGATTTTAATGGCGAAATAATAAAGTGATTTTAATGGCGAAATAATAAAGGGATTTTAATGGCGAAATAATAAAGGGATTTTAATGGCGAAATAATAAAGGGATTTTAATGGCGAAATAATAAAGGGATTTTAATGGCGAAATAATAAAGTGATTTTAATGGCGAAACTTCGAGGTAAACAGGTATTACTTATATACACTCGTCCGCACACAGACACAGACACACACACACACACACACTCAGACCTTCAAATGGATAAAGTACATATATTTAAGAAGTTATGAAAGTCCAACGACTTTCGTTCCACAGAGAAATTACTCATTATTCACTATATTTTCCCGACTCAAATAAACTGAACAGATAAATTTCGATCCCAAATTCTTCCTAGAAAATTTGAGAGAGAACCTCAAATATGGTATGACAGAGATAAGCGACAATCTAAACCACTTTCTAACCCGCTGATATACTACATGCTTGATCAAAGAGGCGACCGAGCGAATCCCTGTTCATATATGATTGTTATATATGCTATTTTATGAAACAAAGTATGACATAAAACATGACAAATTTCTGTAAAGAAGTTATATTGAACATTTTTTTAATGCTTCTGGAGTTCAGCGTGAATAACTTGTAGAAACGTTTAGTGGGTTGATTTGCCGTGAAAATTGAAAGCACTTGAGATTTCAAGCACTTGCCCTTCGTCTGAGAGATAATATAGAATTATTTGCTGTCTCAGCTGCAAAATGATGAATGAAGAATGGGATATAATGATGCAGTGATGTGGGAAGCAAAGAGACAGCGGGACAGACCAATGAGAGGTGGCATGAGCTGTGTGTTAGTTAAAGTGATTTTAATGGCGAAATAATAAAGTGATTTTAATGGTGAAATAATAAATGGATTTTAATGGCGAAATAATAAAGTGATTTTAATGGCGAAATATAAAGGGATTTTAATGGCGAAATAATAAGGGATTTTAATGGCGAAATAATAAAGTGATTTTAATGGCGAAATAATAAAGGGATTTTAATGGCGAAATAATAAAGGGATTTTAATGGCGAAATAATAAAGGGATTTTAATGGCGAATAATAAAGGGATTTTAATGGCGAAATAATAAAGTGATTTTAATGGCGAAACTTCGAGGTAACAGGTATTACTTATATACACTCGTCCGCACACAGACACAGACACACACACACACACACACACTCAGACCTTCAAATGGATAAAGTACATATATTTAAGAAGTTATGAAAGTCCAACGACTTTCGTTCCACAGAGAAATTACTCATTATTCACTATATTTTCCCGACTCAAATAAACTGAACAGATAAATTTCGATCCCAAATTCTTCCTAGAAAATTTGAGAGAGAACCTCAAATATGGTATGACAGAGATAAGCGACAATCTAAACCACTTTCTAACCCGCTGATATACTACATGCTTGATCAAAGAGGCGACCGAGCGAATCCCTGTTCATATATGATTGTTATATATGCTATTTTATGAAACAAAGTATGACATAAAACATGACAAATTTCTGTAAAGAAGTTATATTGAACATTTTTTTAATGCTTCTGGAGTTCAGCGTGAATAACTTGTAGAAACGTTTAGTGGGTTGATTTGCCGTGAAAATTGAAAGCACTTGAGATTTCAAGCACTTGCCCTTCGTCTGAGAGATAATATAGAATTATTTGCTGTCTCAGCTGCAAAATGATGAATGAAGAATGGGATATAATGATGCAGTGATGTGGGAAGCAAGAGACAGCGGGACAGACCAATGAGAGGTGGCATGAGCTGTGTGTTAGTTAAAGTGATTTTATGGCGAAATAATAAAGTGATTTTAATGGTGAAATAATAAATGGATTTTAATGGCGAAATAATAAAGGGATTTTAATGGCGAAATAATAAAGTGATTTTAATGGTGAAATAATAAATGGATTTTAATGGCGAAATAATAAAGTGATTTTAATGGCGAAATAATAAAGGGATTTTAATGGCGAAATAATAAAGTGGTTTTAATAGCGAAATAGTAAAGGGATTTTAATGGCGAAATAATAAAGGGATTTTAATGGCGAAATAATAAAGTGATTTTAATGGCGAAATAATAAAGGGATTTTAATGGCGAAATAATAAAGGGATTTTAATGGCGAAATAATAAAGGGATTTTAATGGCGAAATAATAAAGTGATTTTAATTGCTGGGAGTGCAATTAAAGAGAAAAAATAGGGGTGATAGGGGAAGGGTGAAGTCTGTTGATAACGAAAGGATGTATCTAACGTAAAGTAGATAACAACTTTGATTATTAACGCAGTGAGCTGGCGGAATCATTAAGCACGCCGGACGAGGTACTCGATGGCATTTCGAGTATTTTTACGATCTGAGTATCTAACTATCTGAGTATCTAACGTAAAGTAGGAGAAAATACAAAAAGGGCTTATATGGGAACAAATGGATAAAACGATACGCAGTAACACACGCAAACATGTAGGGAAGTAAGAAGAGAAAGGATATAGTAGAGGGACCTGGTTAACAATTAAGTTTAGTAAGGAGTGGGTAAAACTTTATAGTGTAGGTCAATTGGCCTGACAGGAATGTAGTCTGTAACTGGCGGCGAGCTGGCAGAAACGTTAGCGCGCCGGGCGAAATGCTAAGCGGTATTTCGTCTACCACGTTCTGAGTTCAAATTCCGCCGAGGTCGACTTTGCTTTTCATCCTTTCGGGGTCGATAAATTAAGTATCATTTACGCACTGGGGTCGATGTAATTGACTTAATCTCTTTGTCTGTCCTTGTTTGTCCCCTCTGTGTTTAGCCCCTTGTGGGCAATAAAGAAATAAGAAATGAAGTCTGTAACAGGAGGTGAACAACTGAGGAAGGTGGGTTAATATTTAAACAATAAACAAATGCGATTCATATATATTTCTTTACTACCCACAAGGGGCTAAACACAGAGGGGGCAAACAAGGACAGACAAACGGATTAAGTCGATTACATCGACCCCAGTGCATAACTGGTACTTAATTTATCGACCCCGAAAGGATGAAAGGCAAAGTCGACCTCGGCGGAATTTGAACTCGGAACGTAACGACAGACGGAATACAGCTACGCATTTCGCCCGGCGTGCTAACGTTTCTGCCAGCTCGCCGCCTTCATATAATTACACCACACACGTATCATGCGTAATGAGAACATGCTACACATAGTAAGTACAGTTACACGCCACCTAGAGTCAATACGCTTCTGTAGATAAATTTTTACTGTTGCAGAGCACCACTCGCTTTTTGAGGTTTACCGTATCACATAGCTGATGATCAAGCATAAAACCGATGATTAACTATACGGTCAGTGGTCAACTATAAAGCCAATGACCAAATATTAATCCACAGATCAATGGTCAACTATGAAGCCAATGGTCAGATATAATCTCCGTGGTCATGTGCCAATGAGAAGCTAATACACAAAAACCTGTTAGAAAATGTAAATAAACAATAAAATTTCGATACAGTTAATGACTCTTACTGTGATACTTACGTTATTTGAGGTTTATCTTCGAGTGCACTAATAATTGTCTTCATTAAAATAAAGGGTTGACTGCCAGGACAAGTACCACGGAAGTCATCTAGGGCGATGGCCCAGAGGAAAATGCCACCAAATTTAGATTGCTTTGCCCAGCTCGCCTACAAGCGTAATGTAAACATGTAAGAGGTAAAGATATTTCAACAATGAGTCATGAGTTAATTGAATTAATGTAGCTAGCTATCTGATCTCAAAGCCTTTGTCTATCAACGAGACAGAATGCTGACACGACAAAATATCGGCAGTCAAAATATCGAATAATTTTGTGTATTTGTGTGTGTGTGTGTGTGTGTGTGTGTGTGTGTGTGTGTGTTACTGTTGTAGCGTCGGGCCGGCCAAAGTCGCAAATTGTGATAAATTGTTTTGATAAATCCTCTCTTGAATTCCATGTCATTTTAGGAGAACAGATTCAGATATCTTTATATATAAAAGTCAAGTTGTGTGTCTGTCTCCTACGATTTAGATTCCTAACTACTCTCACATTTTGCGGTGCAGTTTAACCAAAACCGGGTATCTTATAGTCGTGATTCATATCGAGCCCTTCTGGGTATTAGCGCGCGTCTACGATGAGTCTACGATGAGTCTACGATGAGTCTACGATGAGTCTACGATGAGTCTACGATGAGTCTACGATGAGTCTACGATTTTAAAAATAATTTACCATCATTTTTTTCCATTTTAATGCATATTTTTTAAATATAAGGGAAGTAACTCTCTAAAAATATCTACGATGAGTCAATGATTTTTAAAAAATTTACCATAATTTTTTTCCATTTTTAATGCATATTTTTTAAATATAAGGGAAGTAACTCTCTAAAAATATCTACGATGAGTCAATGATTTTAAAAAATTTACCATAATTTTTTTCCATTTTTAATGCATTTTTTGCTATTTTTTGGCTATAACTCTCTAAAAGTGCTTTATAGTTATTTCCCTTACAAACCCGAGCAACGCCGGGCGATACTGCTAGTAGATGAATAAAAGCCTATTTTATTAAATTTGATAAATCTGTTGGGTTATTTGTTTACAATAGTACATTTTGTTATTTAGACACTATATATATCTTTTATCTCTTGACGATTCCAACTTTGTCAAAAATGATGTAGCTTCTTGTTCATTGTCTCTATAAAGGAGCTTTATTAACCCCTTGTATTTATCTACACGTCTCAGCTTAGTTCTTAACACAAAAACAACAACGAAGCTCTTGGCGCAATTTGCAACAAAACAAAAATGGAATATCTATGTGCTTTACAGATAGTAAAATCAGTGGAAATATGCAGAATCAAATTTTTTTTTCTCAGCATTTAGGAAAGGCAAACATTAGGTCAATGCCAAAATCTGATCAAAATCTAAATTTCAAATAACCTAAATGAGTGGAGAACGCGAATATGTCTATCAAATAAAATTGGAATCAGCTTACCTTCTGCACTAACCCGACATGATTTAGATAAATAAAGTGTTTAAGTCGGTTGTGTACTTACCTTCAAGTAAATACTTTCTGGGTCATCATATCCAATCCACTGGTCACCTGAAACCAAATAGGGTACCTTTTCAACTGTCAATCTTTTTACTGTAGAAGTTTGTATCATTTGGCAAATCTGTAAAGATGAAAACAGATGGCATGTATTAACATGGTCAGCGATATATGGGGAGAATATTTTTACATGCTTCTATATTAAGCAGTTATACCACAATCATGATTGTAAACATCACGACTTCCACTACCAACACTACTTCTATTTTCGAAAATGTTACAATAAGAATCACCAACGCTACAATAACTTTTATCATTAACATTCCCAGTATTAGCAGAAGGAATGATTCTTCTTCAAACAAATCGAAATATTGGTAAGTGAACTAAAGTTCAAACAGTAAAGTGACAATATGACAAGTCAATGTCCTGCAATGTGTTGGAAAAGCCTTAATATTTAATAGGTGATTTACAGTGACACTGATGACTTTTAATAAGAGAAACACTTCTGTAGTTGCCAGTTGCCGCCTCACTGATAAAGATCGGTTTCACCATCTATATTTGATTAATTTCAATCAATTAAAATTTTGGGTTGTCTTCCCTACCTCTTTATACCAGAATTATTGTTCTCACCATTAAGAGTGTCATTCTAATTTATTAAAATTTATTGTCTTTCTATGTATACTCTCTTTTCTCTCTTTTACTTGTTTCAGTCATTTTGACTGCGGCCATGCTGGAGCACCGCCTTTTAGTCGAGCAACTCGACCCCGGGACTCATTCTTTTTGTAAGCCCAGTACTTATTCTATCGGTCTCTTTTTGCCGAACCGCTAAGTGACGGGGACGTAAACACACCAGCATCGGTTGTCAAGCAATGCTAGGGGAACAAACACAGACACACAAACACACACACATACATATATATATATACATATATAGGACAGGCTTCTTTCAGTTTCCGTCTACAAAATCCACTCACAAGGCATTGGTCGGCCCGGGGCTATAGCAGAAGACACCTGCCCAAGATGCCACGCAGTGGGACTGAACCCGGAACCATGTGGTGGGTTAGCAAGCTACTTACCACACAGCCACCCCTGCGCCTGAGAAGGGTTCATTTTATTATGAGCATATTTTATCCATCAGACATGGCGGAGAAAAGTAGAATTTAGAGAATAAATGATTGAATTTATTGGCATCTTAAAATTAACAAAGCTCTTAGTATTTAACTAACATTAACTAAGAAGTGAGGTCCATTTAATCAACTATACACTCACTAAATATGTCATGTTGTCTGAATATTAGAAATCAATAATTATTATAGTTGGTTTCCTTTCAAGGAACAGTTTTTTGGGGGTTTTTTTGGAAGCACTCCGTCGGTTACGACGATGAGGGTTCCGGTTGATCCGAATCAACGGAACAGTCTGCTCGTGAAATTAACGTGTAAGTGGCTGAGCACTCCACAGACACGTGTACCCTTAACGTAGTTCTCGGGGATATTCAGCGTGACACAGAGAGTGACAAGGCCGGCCCCTTGAAATACAGGTACAACAGAAACAGGAAGTAAGAGTGAGAGAAAGTTGTGGTGAAAGAGTACAGCAGGGATCACCACCATCCCCTGCCGGAGCCTCGTGGAGCTTTAAGGTGTTTTCGCTCAATAAACACTCACAACGCCCGGTCTGGGAATCGAAACCGCGATCTTATGACCGCGAGTCCGCTGCCCTAACCACTGGGCCATTGCGCCTTTCAAGGAACAGTAACAATATGCATAGCAACAAATAATCTGGGGGAAAAGCAATAAACGGGAAGGTTGTTTACCTCATAATAGGCCAAAAGTCCCACTTCTCCTGTGAACTTGCCGGCTGTGCCTCCACCAGTGGCTGAAGCCCCCAGCCCATTTTTGTCCTGATTAGCTAATGTAAAAGATCGGCCATAAAATGGCAATCCAACATTAAGTTTATTCAATGGAACTCCTTGTTTCATCCAATAGTCCATGCTCCATACCTGCAAGTAAATTTATAATACATACAAGAGTCTTTTATATGATTACTTAACCAGTTAAGGAATGCTAGCCAAATTTACCTTTAATCATATCTTATCTTTATATATAAAAGTGAAGTTGTGTGAGAGTCTGTCTCCTCCGATTTAGATTCCTAACTACTCCCACATTTTGCGGTGCAGTTTAACCAAAAGCGGGTATCTTATAGTCGTGATTCATATCGAGTCCTTCTGGGTATTAGCGCGCGTCTACGATGAGTCTACGATTTAAAAAAAAATTACCGTCATTTTTTCCCAATTTTAATGCATTTGTTTTACTATTATATAAGGGAAGTAACTCTCTAAAAATGCTTATATAGTTATTTCCCTTACAAACCCGAGCAACGCCGGGCGATACTGCTAGTTGAAAATATTTCATAGGATAATGCAGTCGTTGATACATTATGTCTGAAAATGTGGCACGATGGTCAAATCTGGAATATCTATGATCAAGTATCTGGTAACTTAGTTGAGCTGTGGTTGGACAACAATAACAACAGTTAATAAGATAATGATATCTCTGAGAAGATCTAAAACTTAGAGATTTAGAAGTATAAAGTGAAGTGCAACGCCATGATGTTTATGATGCTCTTAGAAATATAAAATGAAACAATTAATATAAATCTTTATATATAAAAGTGAAGTTGTGTGTCTGTCTCCTACGATTTAGATTCCTAACAACTCCCACATTTTGCGGTGCTGTGTAACCAAAAGCGGGTATCTTATAGTCGTGATTCATATCGAGCCCTTCTGGGTATTAGCGCGCGTCTTCGATGAGTCTACGATTTAAAAAAAAATTTACCATCATTTTTTCCCATTTTTAATGCATTTTTTTGCTATTATATAAGGGAAGTAACTCTCTAAAAATGTATTATTAAATCTCAGAACGTAAAAAGCTACAGTAACACCCCCCTTTGTGGTTAGCCATATTGAGATGGCTATTATACTTTACATCTCTAAAAATGCTTATATAGTTATTTCCCTTAAAAACCCGAGCAACGCCGGGCGATACTGCTAGTATATATATATATTCAAACAATAATTTACCCACATTGCATATAAAACTCCTCTCAGCTTACAAATACCTTTGTACATCATAGTGAAAGTGAGTGGTCTAATGGCTAGAGTGCTCAGCTCACAATCGTAAGGTCGTGTGTTCGATAAGCGGACCGGACAGTGAATTGTGTCTTCATCATATAATTATATTCAAGTTAGATACTCAAAAAACTTGTTTCAAATAGATTAACAGCTACACATATTTCACCCTTTTATAGTCTTGGAGTATTTTCTACATACCGTCTATGGAATAATCAGTATATTTCAAATAACGAAAGTATAAAGAACAGAGGTAAACAGAGCCCTAACTGGGACCCAGTAAATTCAGGGAAACCAGCAATGACTTCGGACAAATCTTTCAGGCTTCACTGAAATATCTTTCTCTATCATTAGCATTTATATGCATCTATCCAATAGGTCGCTAATTTAGTAGACTGCTTATATATAACTAGCAGTATCGCCCGGCGTTGCTCGGGTTTGTAATGGAAATAACTATATAAGCATTTTAGAGAGTTACTTCCCTTATATAATAGCAAAAAAATGCATTAAAAATGGGAAAAAATTATGGTAATTTTTTTTTTAAATCGTAGACTCATCGTAGACGCGCGCTAATACCCAGAAGGGCTCGATATGAATCACGACTATAAGATACCCGAATTTGGTTAAACTGCACCGCAAAATGTGGGAGTAGTTAGGAATCTAAATCGTAGGAGACAGACACTCACACAACTTCACTTTTATATATAAAGACTAGCAGCATAGCCCGGCGTTGCCCGGGTATGTAAGAGCCCCTAGTAGGCAACGACTAATCCCAATCTAGTTCTTTCCCTCTAGGGAATGAAGGCGCATGTGTAGGTTGCAATGTCTTCTCTTCACTCAAATATACGATGTATACGATGTTCCTAGCTGTCTCTCGATTGCAAGTTGCGAAAACTACAACAGAAAATGTGTTGCATATAAAAAGCTTAGATTCTCGACCCCATGTCGAATTTATCGATTTTTTTCAGAACTGGGGGAACTTTTCAAAATTTTCGCTGCGTTAGTTTTGAATTATGACATTGGGCTATGTGTGTGTCAAGTTTCATCAGAATCGGTTGAAAGCCGTGGTCAGGGCGAGGGTACAACCTGACAGCCACACAGACACACAGACACAAACTGCAGTTTGTATATATATATAAAGATTACTAGAGCGTCACAAAGACTGCGGTAAAGTTCCACATAGCACGTGTTCGTTCTGACAGGCTTAACAGCAAACAATAGAACAAAACTAGGAAAGAAAAGGGATAAATAACGAAGAAATGAAGATGGCGACCATAACAAAAACAACAACACAAAAGCAATAACAATCTCAATAACAACAAGACAACAACAACAATACCATCAAGAATAACATCCGCAAAACGAACAACTTACCACGGATTTAGCTGCGCTATCACCAGATGCGTTGAAGGGACTGTTATGTCCTGTGGTTTTTTCCCAGGTACCATGATAATCATAAGTCATCACATTGAGGAAGTCGACATATCTTGGAAACAAAAGACAGAGAAACACTAAGATAGAGAATGTGTAAAGGGTTAGGATTATTCCTCTAAGGCGGAGAGCTGGTAGAAACGTTAGCACGTCGGGCGAAATGCTTAGCGGTATTTCATCTGCCGTTACGTTGTGAGTTCAAATTCCGCCGAGGTCGACTTTGCCTTTCATCCTTTCGGGGTCGATAAATTAAGTACCAGTTACGCACTGGGGTCGATGTAATCGACTTAATACCTATGTCTGTCCTTGTTTGTCCCCTCTGTGTTTAGCCCCTTGTGGGTAATAAAGAAATAGAAATAGGTATTTCGTCTGCCGTTACGTTGTGAGTTCAAATTCTACCGAGGTCGACTTTACCTTTCATCCTTTCGGGGTCGATAAATTAAGTACCAGTTACGCACTGGGGTCGATGTAATCGACTTAATACCTATGTATGTCCTTGTTTGTCCCTTCTATGTTTAGCCCCTTGTGGGTAATAAAGAAATAGGTTAGGATTATTCCTCTTAACTTTAGCTAAAGAAGTTGTTGGTAGTTATACAAATATTATGAGTGAAGATTTTGTGAAGATGTAGTATAGATTAAAGTGGACTACAAAAGACTGATTGTAAGACAAAGTTAAGATTCGGACAGGCAAAGGCGGTGAGCAGGCAGAATTGTTAGCACACTGGACAAAATATTCAGCGGTATTTCATCCGTCTTTGTGTTTTGGGTTCAAATTCCGCTGAGGAAACTATAATTTTCATCCTTTGGGATCGATGAAATAAGTACCAGTTGAGCATTGGAATCGATGAAATCCACAAGAGCCCACCCCCAACCAAAGTTTCAAGCCTTGCGCCAATGGCAGAAAAAACTAGATAGCCAAAGATATCGTTTTAAACATAGCGAAAGACAAGTCTTGGTTATCTCATGGGTTATCTCATTTGTTGGTGGAGGCGCAATGGCCCATTGGTTAGGGCAGCGGACTCGCGGTCATAAGATCGCGGTTTCGATTCCCAGACCGGGTGTTGTGAGTGTTTATTGAGCGAAAACACCTAAAAGCTCCACGGAGCTCCGGTAGGGGATGGTGGTGATCCCTGCTGTACTCTTTCACCACAACTTTCTCTCACTCTTACTTCCTGTTTCTGTTGTACCTGTATTTCAAGGGGCCGGCCTTGTCACTCTCTGTGTCACGCTGAATATCCCCCGAGAACTACGTTAAGGGTGCACGTGTCTGTGGAGTGCTCAGCCACTTACACGTTAATTTCACGAGCAGGCTGTTCCGTTGATTCGGATCAACCGGAGTGCTTCCATTCCATCTCATTTGTTATATCTCTCAAACAAAGCAGCTGAGTTGTTTCCTTCGTTTTTTCCGAACGTATTTTAAATCTCAGATAATTAAGTAAGTCATTTGAAACTGCTACTCTAAGCAAATCAACCTGAAATACACAGTGTCCAATACAAAAACAAATCATTAGCCTTGTGTCATATTTTGAATTTACAGCACATGGTCCAGTAGCTAGACATTTTATATTCAACTATTTTGCTTTTACTATTTTTTACTGCCCCAGACAGTTTTTACTGTGCAGACTTATGATCAAAGATATTCAAACTGCGAGAATATTTTTTTTGTATAACACGGACTATATTGTGCAGTTTTTCCGTCTTTATAGCAGTGTGAGATTTTAAGGCTTTTATTTTTAACATATCGAGCAATTTATTGTAAACATTTTCTCGTTGCTTTCCTTGTATTATTATTGATCTTTGGAATATGTAAGTTTTGTTTTCTACAAAACTGTATAATACAACAACACAAATATATTGTATGGTGGAATCTCCCTTTAGAATAGTTAAACTTACCATTAGTAGGCGATGAGCAAACACTTTAGGAAGTATCGAAAATAACGACGTATATTCGGCGCGTATCTGAATAGGGCCTGATGTGAGAAAAACTACTTTCCTCTGAAGCAGAACCAATGTGCACTTCTAAGAGCAAATGAGGGATACTTTACATAATCACTCGACATAAATATAGGCGCAGGAGTGGCTGTGTGGTAAGTAGCTTGCTAACTAACCACATGGTTCCGGGTTCAGTCCCACTGCGTGGCACCTTGGGCAAGTGTCTTCTGCTATAGCCTCGGGCCGACCAATGCCTTGTGAGTGGATTTAGTAGACGGAAACTGAAAGAAGCCTGTCGTATATATGTATATATAATATATATATATATATGTGTGTGTGTGTGTATATATATATGTGTGTGTATATGTTTGTGTGTCTGTGTTTGTCCCCCTAGCATTGCTTGACAACCGATGCTGGTGTGTTTACGTCCCTGTCACTTAGCGGTTCGGCAAAAGAGACCGATAAAATAAGTACTGGGCTTACAAAAAGAACAAATCCTGGTGTCGATTTGCTCGACTAAAGGCGGTGCTCCAGCATGGCCGCAGTCAAATGACTGAAACAAGTAAAAGAGTAAAAGAGTAAAGAGTAAATATAAATAGCTGCCAAATATCTCATGAATAGCACCTTATCTTTCCTAAAAAAAGCAGACATAGCCGTAGGTACACATCGCCTGGAAGATTGTGGTAATGATCACACCTAGAACATCTCCCATTGTCAATTGTCGATCTAGGAACTGAGCTAAGACTAAAAAATAGCAACAGCTTACATGTGTACAAGTTGTGTATAATTCTTGACTTTGACTCCGCCGGTTACGACGACGAGGGTCCCAGCTGATACGATCAACGGAACAGCTTGCTCGTGAAATTAACGTGCAAATGGCTGAGCATTCCACAGACACATGTACCCTTAACGTAGTTCTCGGGGATAATCAGCGTGACACAGAGAGTGACAAGGCTGACCCTTTGAAATACAAGTACAACTCATTTTTGCCAGCTGAGTGGACTGGAGCAACGTGAAATAAAGTGTCTTGCTCACGGACACAACGCGTCGCCGGGAATCGAACTCACAACCTTACGATCATGAGCCGACTGCCCTAACCACTAAGCCACGCGCCCTCACCCTGTGTATAATTAGAAATGTGTTATGTTTATATACGTACGGGTGTAAAGCTTTGATATCATATCCAGCGTCTATTTGTGGTTTTCCAGCCGGAACTGCAGCGATGAGCAACAAGCGTGGCTTACCAGTAAGAGTCGATTCCTTCTCGAAAGCTTCGTGACATTCCTATCAGAAAATACCAAATAAAGTTTAAGAATTAGCATGTATTAATAAGCAACATTAACATTGCTACTGACAAACGCATACACTGGTTCGTGTTCATAAGGTCTACATACATATATTCGTACATATGCATGCACACAAAAAGAAAGGGAGCAAGAGACGAATAGGCTCGATAAATAGATAGATAGACAGATAGAGAGAGAGAGAGGTAGATAGATAGATAGATAGATAGATAGATAGATAGATAGATAGATAGATAGATAGATAGATAGATAGATAGACAGATAGAGAGAGAGAGATAGTTAGATAGTTAGTGAGAGAGAGAGAGAGAGGGAGAGAGAGATAGATAGATAAGCAGATGGATAGATAGATAGATAGAGAGAGAGAGAGAGAGAGAGAGAGGGGGGGAGCGAGAGAGAGAGATAGATAAGCAGACAGATAGATAGATAGATAGATAGATAGATAGATATGTTTCTTTATTAGCCACACAGGGCTGCACACAGACAGGACAAATTACAAGGTAGAGCTTTTCTTTTGGGGATAAAAAAGGGGGTTTGGTTTTCGATCAAAAGGGATCGTAAAAGGAAAGAAAGAGGGGAGAAAAAATAAAAAGAAAAGGAAAAAAATCGATCAATAGGGATCGTTATCACAGAAATGTCAATATAAGGTGTAAAGGGGGGGACAGGTGAGGTTTACCCGTGGAAAGAAAAGCCTACGGAAAAGACCACGGTAACCTCGGTCAATGAAGTCACATGTTATTTTTTTTAAACATTCACAAGACAAAACTTGCCTCTCTACTCTCACTTTCCTCTTCAAGTGATACTTGAAGAAGTTGATGAGAGATTGACCAGAGAGGAAAGTGTTTATCTCTAATCCTTTCAGGCGCGTCCACCAGATACATTCTTTCGCCATAGCCACAAATATGATAAAAATAGCTTTTCCTTTCCGTTTGAAGGAAGGAGGCGTGACGATATTAACGATAGACTCGGCTGATAAACCGACACGTCCCACACGTGACAGCAGTCGTTCGACATAAGCCCACAGGTGGGAAATTGCTGGACACTGCACGATTGCGTGCAGAGCGGTTTCGTCGCTCTGCCCGCATCTCGGGCAGGTCGGCCCCGTGTTTCTCGAGCCATGCCTATAGAGCTTATCCCGAACGGGTAGCGCTTCTCGGTAGCACTGCCAGGCCAGGGATCTCTGGAAGTTGTCCATAGGTCCCGGCCCGAAAGTCGTTTCAAACAGGCGCGTCAGGTATTCCTCGTCGACGCCCAGGTTTGCCCCGAGATCGTCGTTGTACCTCCCCTCCACTAATCCCCTATAGAATGCTTTGGTTGTGTTGAAGTCATTCAAGGTCGACCCGGGACGGCAGAGTGCTTGAGAGCAACGCGACACTCGCGGTGCCATTCGCCTTTCCTCGGCCTCTTTTTGATCCACGATTGCAGTTCAGTCATAGAGACGAGCTGCGGGAAAGCGTGCCTCACAAACGGCGATCACGCCTGTTTACCGTCGTCTACATAGAGCCAGAGATGTCGAACGACTGCTGTCACGTGTGTGACATGTCGGTTTATCAGCCGAGTCTATCGTTAATATCGTCACGCCTCCTTCCTTCAAACGGATGTTGACAGCAAATGGATCGCCTGACCATCGGGACGCATCCTTTCCACAAGATAGATAGATTGATAGATAGATAGATAGATAGATAGATAGATAGATAGATAGATAGATAGATAGATAGATAGATAGATAGATAGATAGATAGATAGATAGATAGATAAACAGATAGATAGATAGATAGATAGATAGATAGATAGATAGATAGATAGATAGATAGATAGATAGATAGATAGATAGATAAACACAGACACAAGTATTTATTATTTATTATTATCTGTAAGAAAAGTGAAGCCGGTTGAACACTTCTGGGTTATTTCATTTTTATCATAAGGTTTTGTCGAAGATTTCAATGGCGTTTGCTTCTTTATACTTAGATGGTTAGATAGTTCTGCCAGAGTTGGCGCAGATCGTAACTAGTTTAATACCTATTTCTTTACTACCCACGAGGGGCTAAACAAACAGGGGACAAACAAGGACAGACACACGGATTAAGTCGATTACATCGACCCAGTGCGTAACTGGTACTTAGTTTATCGACCCCGAAAGGATGAGAGGCAAAGTCGACCCTGGCGGAATTTGAACTCAGAACATAACAGCAGACGAGATACCGCTAAGCATTTCGCCCGGCGTGCTAACGATTCTGCCAGCTCGCCGTGGTATTAACTAGTTTAATACCACCACCCGGAGAAGATTACATTAAGTCAGACTTTGAGTACCATATCCCATTCGAGTAAAGCGTTCTTTTTAGCACATCCCACGACCACCTGATACTTTCCTTGTTTCTTTGTCACTCTGACGTGTGTTGATGTTTTGCAGAGATATATCTGGGTGTAGGTGGTTTATCTGGAATGAGTTGGAGAATTTCATTCAGGAAACGTTTGAATGTTATGAGGTCTTAATAAACAGAAGGTGAATAATGCGGTGGTTGAGTGGAATCTGAAATATTTTGAAGAAAATTGCTTAATGTTCTGATGTTTGTAAAAAGAAAAATGTAGAAATTCTTACTTTAAGAAGTTGAGTGAAACGTCCTTTGTCCTGAGCAGGACTTCCGCGGCCGGCAGGATATTCCCAGTCTAAGTCCAAACCATCAAACGACCATTTACGAAGGAACACAATAGCACTATCTATGAACACCTTGCGTGTATCTGCAGTTGCAGCCATTTCAGTGAACGGCTGCGTGCCCATAGCCCATCCTCCTAAAGACAGAAGAGTCTTAAGTTGGGCATTGCTCTTTTTTAGATCATTCACCTTTTCATACCTGGATGGATAGATAGATAGATATGTTTCTTTATTAACCACACAGGGTTGCACGCAGACGGGACAGATTACAAAGTAGAACTTTTCTTTTTTGGGGGAGAGAAAAAAAAGAGGTGGGTTAGGTTTTCGATCAAAAGGGATCGTAAAAGGTAAAGAAAAAAAAAAAGAAAAAAGATCAATAGGGATCGTGTATCACAGAAGTGTTATGATGTAAAATGTAAAGGGGGAAGCAGATAAGGTTTATCCGTGGAAAGAAAAGCCTACGCAAAAGACAATGGTAACCTCGGTCAATAATATTACATGTTACCACATTTGTTTGCAAGTAGGTAACCCCCTGTTTTAAATTTAAATGCTCAAGGTGGCTTCGTCATTCATATGTGCCGAAGCCACCTTAAGCATAATCGGGATAGATAGAGGGGGGGAGATAGAGGAAAATTGAGTGGGTAAGTGAGTAAGTGAGTGAGAGAGAGAGAGAGAGTGAGAGAAGGAGGTTATACACATAATAGGGTTTAGATTCGCTGAGTAAAGATAGCAAGTTTGATGGTTGTGCAATGTTAATCAGATGTGATGTTTGTAAATATTTGTGGTGTTTGTGAGGTCTGTGGTATTTTTATTCGTTATGGAATATATAAGATGATGGTCAGGTACCTACGCTAAAGGAATAGAATCAATGAAACAAACTCGGTTCACAAAACCTATCCTCCGAACTGTAGCCGATAGTTTAGGCTATTAATTATTCAGAATGAAGCAGGTGGATCATGGCGGAATCAATAGATCTCTAGGCTAAATACTTTGTACTGATCGCGGTCATAGGATCGCGGTTTCGATTCCCAGACCGAGCGTTGTGAGTGTTTATTGAGCGAAAACACCTAAAGCTCCACGAGGCTCCGGCAGGGGATGGTGGTGATCCCTGCTGTACTCTTTCACCACAACTTTCTCTCACTCTTACTTCCTGCTTCTGTTGTGCCTGTATTTCAAAGGGTCAGCCTTGTCACTCTCTGTGTCACGCTGAATATCCCCGAGAACTACGTTAAGGGTGCACGTGTCTGTGGAGTGCTCAGCCACTTACACGTTAATTTCACGAGCAGGCTGTTCCGTTGATTCAATCCGTTTGTCTGTCCTTGTATGTCCTCTCTATGTTTAACGAGGCTCCAGCAGGGGATGGTGGCGATCCCTGCTGTACTCTTTCACCACAACTTTCTCTTACTTCCTGTTTCTGTTGTACCTGTATTTCAAAGGGCCGGCCTTGTCACTCTCTGTGTCACGCTGAATATCCCCGAGAACTACGTTAAGGGTACACGTGTCTGTGGAGTGCTCAGCCACTTACACGTTAATTTCACGAGCAGGCTGTTCCGTTGATCGGATCAACCGGAACCCTCGTCGTCGTAACCGAGGGAGTGCTTCCTTCCATGTAAATTACTTACATGCATATCCGACCATTTTTACATAACTTTATTCGTTAAAGCTTAAAACCTGTTAAAGCTTTTTACAACTTTCGTTGTTGTAATGTTTTGCTTTCGTTTTGTTTAAAACGTCGTCGACTCAGTTGTGTTCATTTCGTGATAGACAGCTATTCCGCAGAAAATGCTAGCTTTCAAGTCCTTTTTTCTGATTGGGCAAAAATGATCAAACTTTAAAGCTTTGTAGCATTTTTCTAAAAAATTTTCTGGAATCAATGAACCACAAAATCGGATTCGACGTGAAAAAGTACATTAAAAAACCAAATTTTCACTTGATTTTAAAATCTAAAATTCTGTGATAGTAACAGAAAGGATCCCTCTATATATAAATTTGCCACCACTTCTCTCTCTTCGTATATGTATATCACTCACGTTGAGAGTATTTACGTTTGTGGTGTGTGTGTGTGTGTATATCTGTGTAAGTGTATGTGTGTGTGTATTTGTGTAAGTGTATGTGTGTGTTTGTGTCTGTTTGTGAGTGTGTGTGTACGCGCATGTATGAGTGTGTGCGTGTATGTGTCAGCGTGTGTATATGTATGTGTGTAAGGAATTTCATTCGGGCGACAGAGTCGAAATATTCTCACAAAGCATTTGTAGCAAGTTAAGAAAATTCTTTACATTTATACACCAAATGGAAAAAAACTCCAAAATTTAGTTAATCAGTACATTATAAATTGCCCCAAATAATACAGAAATCTGCCCTGATCAAGAAGCCTATCCCTCAGAGAAAACATGGTCTGGGATAGAATATAAAAAATATTGAAATAAAGGGATTCTATTGTGAAAATTGCCGGTAACGACGGGATACTCAACTAGCAAACTACCAGAATTATTAGAGAAGAAATACGATACAATCACTTACATTCCTTTTAAATTTTTTGTGCTAAAATCATTCCATTCGGTCGCGTCTAATTTGTGGTTAGTAAGTTTAGCAAATGCATAGCAAATATGAGTGCATAACTGCGGGTCAAAATCACTCGGAAGAAACTTTGCGTCACCAACTCGGTACTGGGACCAGTTGGTAAAGTAACATACACGACGGAGCTCAGCTGCTGTAACTGGAAATAAAGGTTATTAATAGAATTTGAAATTTCAGGATTTTGAGCGATATCTATGTACTATACATGCACCTTTGATAAGTTGTAGTGCACCTGAGCACTGTACTCAATAATTTCATTATTATCATTACTATACGGTTTTAGATTATGTATTTTTACATAGCCCTGAAAAAAAACACGATGGTCACCTTGGAAAATTCTTTGATCAAGATTGATCTGGAACTAACCAACAAAAATAATAACTAATTCGTTTATTGGCCACAAGGGCTAACAAAAATCAATTAAAACATAAAGGGAGTTACTGAAGCCTGGAACAAACTGCCGGTATCAGTTGTTAGTTGTCGGAGCACTGCATCCTTCAAAACTTCCATGCTTCCTGAGATTCGCCAACACTACACCTGATTTCTCCCCTCCATACACAAGCAAGCATGTATCTGACTCATACACTGTTCACTTTCCAGGCATTTGTACATTACTGCATATGCTTTATATGCACTTTTGACAAGTTGTGGTGCACCTGAGCACTGTATACAATAATTTCATTATTATTATTATTATTATAACACCTGTGGACATGTTTACAAAGTCAGAAAACAGCACAGCTCCTTCCATGACTTTCAGAAACATTTTTTAACGCTAAGAGTTGCTGAAGCATGGAACAAACTGCCGGCATCAGTTGTTAGTTGTCGGAGCCTTGCATCCTTCAAAACTGCCATGCTTCCTGAGATTCGCCAACACTACACCTGATTTCTCCCCTCTGTACGCATGCAAGCATGTATCTGACTCATACATTGTTCGCTTCCCAGACATTTGTACATCACTGCATATGCTTTTTACGCACTTTTGACAAGTTGTGGTGCACCTGAGCACTGTATACAATAATTTCATTATTATTATTTTATTTTTAAAACACAGGACGAAAGTTACAAAGGGTTTTGTCCGTTTGAAAAAAGTCCGTGTAGAAAAGCAGGATAACAACGAAATATAAGTAACAATTAAAACTCCCAATAGGGGGAGGCACTTCGAAAGATTACTCGTGGAAAAACCCATAAAAGCCACGGGAGCCTGGTCAAAAGGGGTGTAGAGAGCCCCTTTCTCCTTTTATATTTCCTTTTAATTTTCACAGGTGTGTGAAAGCACTCCGTCGGTTACGACGATGAGGGTTCCGGTTGATCCGAATCAACGGAACAGCCTGCTCGTGAAATTAACGTGTAAGTGGCTGAGCACTCCACAGACCACAGGCACGTTCACCCTTAACGTAGTTCTCGGGGATATTCAGCGTGACACAGAGAGTGACAAGGACGGCCCCTTGAAATACAGGTACATCAGAAACAGGAAGTAAGAGTGAGAGAAAGTTGTGGTGAAAGAGTACAGCAGGGATCACCACCATCCCCTGCCGGAGCCTCGTGGAGCTTTTTAGGTGTTTTCGCTCAATAAACACTCACAACGCCCGGTCTGGGAATCGAAACCGCGATCCTATGACCGCGAGTCCGCTGCCCTAACCACTGGGCCATTGCGCCTCCCCTTTCACAGGTGTATCCTCAGAATTGATCCATTCATACTGACCATTCTTGCGACATTCACGCACCTTTCAATAAACTTGCTACCAGACAATACTTCCCTTTCTACTCTCATCTAACGCACACCACTTTTACGTCCTGAACGCAACTCCTGACTGACTCTAATTACTTTCCACGATAGCATTCCCTCGTCTGAGAAAAAGATAAGCAATAATTCTGAATCTAGCTGTACTAGCTACGGCGGTACATATTCTAAAATTGGAACGATACAGAGAAGATTAGCATGGCCCCTGCGCAAGGATGACACGCAAATTCGTGAAGCGTTCCATATTTTTTTAAATGGCGGTGCCCCAGCATGGCCACAGCTCATTAGCTGAAACTGGAAAAATCATCAAAATCAAAATCTATAAACGTTGGATACGTACCAATGCTCGCAGTAGTAAGCAACAGTAGCAGCAGGAGAGGCGAGAGCGAAGTAATGCTGGTTCTTTCCATGTTGTTGTACTGAAAAAGAAAATAACAAACTTGTAGCTACTACAAACTGCTTATATATATAAATATATATATATATATATATTTATATATATATGTGTGCTGTCACGGATGTAAGAGGGTTTGTCTCTGAAACTAGGTGTGTATGTATCTGTGCGCGTGTAAGTGTGTGTGTGTGTGTGTGTGTGTGTGTGTGTATGACTGTGTGAGTGTTAGTGTTTGTGTGCGCGCGCGCGTAGCTACAACTTTCAGGCTGTATATTCCGCTTTCTCTCTCTTTCTCTCATCTCTTCATCTCTCCCCAACTCTTTCTCAATCTCCCCCCTCCCTCCACTCTCGTTCTCTCTCTCTTTCTCTCTCCCTCCCAGTACACATACATACACAAACATGCAAAGACACAAACTCTTAAACACCACACACACACACACACACACACACACACACACACTTACACACTATCATACGAACAAACGATAAACTTAGCTTAGTGTTCCAGGCAAAACAAAGCAAAACAAAATACAAAGAAAGACTGTATCAAACCACAAAAAGAAAAATGTCGTATTCTCAGAGAAACATCACTCGGTACATCAAAGGAACAATTTATTCAACGCCGCTTCCTATGACCCCATTATCGGCGCAGGTATCATAAGGCGGCGAGCTGGCAGAAACGTTAGCACGCCGGGCGAAATGCTTAGCGGTATTTCGTCTGCCGTTACGTTGTGAGTTCAAATTCCGCCGAGGTCGACTTTGCCTTTCATATCCTTTCGGTGTCGATAAATTAAGTACCAGTTACGCACTGGGTCGATGTAATCGACTTAATACCTATGTCTGTCCTTGTTTGTCCCTTCTGTGTTTAACCCCTTGTGGATAATAAAGAAATAGGTATTTCGTCTGCGTTACGTTGTGAGTTCAAATTCCGCCGAGGTCGACTTTGCCTTTCATCCTTTCGGGGTCGATAAATTAAGTACCAGTTACGCACTGAGGTCGATGTAATCGACTTAATACCTATGTCTGTCCTTGTTTGTCCCTTCTGTGTTTAGCCCCTTGTGGATAATAAAGAAATAGGTATTTCGTCTGCGTTACGTTGTGAGTTCAAATTCCGCCGAGGTCGACTTTGCCTTTCATCCTTTCGGGGTCGATAAATTAAGTACCAGTTACGCACTGGGGTCGATGTAATCGACTTAATACCTATGTCTGTCCTTGTTTGTGCCCTCTGTGTTTAGCCCCTTTTGGGTAATAAAGAAATAGGTATGATAAAGAGAGCAGTTGCATGGAAATATAACTTTGTGCAGTATGAGTCTGACGGCGGACTCCGCCACCGCTAGGTATTCGGCAAGGGCCCTCATTGACCCATTGTGGTTGATGTCGATAAACTCCCGGAACTGCTGGATGCTCCTCACTGCTGTGAATATTAATTGGTCTCGAATGTCAGAGGTTTCTAGGACTTTCTTGGCCCTGAACATGCAGATCTGACAACGTTCAAGAAGCTAGTGATCTCTGAGACACTGTTGTTGGGCACGACGCGACATGCCTTTTCGTTACCTTTATCACATCTTACCAGTTGATGCTGTCGATATGTCAGACAAAGGGATTAAGGACAGACAAAGGGATTAAGTCGATTACATCTACCCCAGTGCGTAACTGGTACTTAATTTATCGACCCCGAAAGGATGAAAGGTAAAGTCGACCTCGGCGGAATTTGAACCCAGAACGTAACGGCAGACGAAATACGCTACGCATTTCGCCCGGCGTGCTAACGATTCTGCCAGCTCGCCGCCTTGATTTACCTATTCTAATATGATTAAGGCATGTAGCCTTTTAAACTCACTCACTCTATGTTTATCACTCCTTTAATATGGTATATGGAAGCACTCCGTCGGTTACGACGACGAGGGTTCCGTTGATCCGAATCAACGGAACAGCCTGCTCGTTGGAATTACGTTTAAAGTGGCTGAGCCCTAACAGACACGTGTACCCTAACGTAGTTCCGGGGATATTCACGTGACACAGAGAGTGACAAGGCCGGCCCTTTGAACTACAGGTATAAAAGAAACAGAAGTAAGAGTGATAGAAAGTTTGTGGTGAAAGAGTACAGCAGGGATCGCCACCATCCCCTGCCGGAGCCTCGTGGAGCTTTAGGTGTTTTCGCTCAATAAACATTCACAACGCCCGGTCTGGGAATCGAAACCGCGATCCTATGACCGCGAGTCCGCTGTCCTAACCACTGGGCCATTGCGCCTCCACAATATGGTATAGATGCTTATTTTGCTCGACTCTCTGTTTCGCAAGCTGTCAATCGGTTTTTATTGTACATCTTCAAGAAACCTTATTTAGTACATTATTCTATCCGTTTCCAGGAACATTAAAATTGTAAGTTATCGAAGAAAACTTGAACATATAGCGTTACACATACGAAATATATTTCGCGCTTACTGAAGTGACTGAAAAAACTGGATCAGATATGTCCCCAAATTGAAATTTTCAAATCATAACAATTTCGATAACATTTACGTGCTAATACAAATGAATGTGGTTGGCTAAAAATATTTCATTAACTAAACTTGCATCCGTAGTGAGGAGAAAAACCTGTCGTATGATGGCCAATATCGGTCAAGAAAACAAGGGAATTTCTCATTTTTTGTATCGTTTAGTCAGTAGCGTTTATCATGGTTACTGTGACTGGAAGAGAGGAAGTTATCCCAAGACTAGAGAGTTGGCTGGAATGAATGCGACAGAGTATATCCCGTTAAAGGTGACCAAAGGTCACAAAGTGGTTTAAACCAATTAAAGCTACCACTCAAGAACAGGAGAATAGGCTGAGCACACCCAACGGGCTACCATACAGTTTCCGTCAACAAAAGGCCACAGCAAATATTTTGTTTGAACCGATGCTATTGTCCAAGTTACCGCGTTGGCTATAGACATCGATTAACATAGAATATCTATTGGTAAGTAGCTTGTTTACCAACCACATGGTTCTGGGTTCAGTCCCACTGCGTGGCACCTTGCGAAAGTGTCTTCTACTATAGCCTCGGGCCGACCAAAGCCTTGTGAGTGGATTTGGTAGACGGAAACTGAAAGAAGCCCGTCGTATATATGTATATATATATGTATGTGCGTGTATGTTTGTGTGTCTGTGTTTGTACCCCTAGCATTGCTTGACAACCGATGCTGGTGTGTTTATGTCCCCGTTACTTAGCGGTTCGGCAAAAGAGACCGATAGAATAAGTACTGGGCTTACAAAGAATAAGTCCCGGGGTCGAGTTGCTCGATTTAAAGGTGGTGCTCCAGCATGGCCGCAGTCAAAATGACTGAAACAAGTAAAAAAAAAAAAAAAAAGAGAAATATATAAAATGTGAAACTTTCCCTGACGATTTGTCAGGTTTCTTAAAATACGATTAATAATCTTAAACTTGATCATTATCACGTGATACAATTAAAATCTTTCTTACATTTTGTCATTGAAGAAAATATCCTTTTTTAAACAGTTATCGATAACCATTTTGAAGAAAATATAAAGGTTATTGTTTATCCCAAACTCACTCCTAATTTATTCGATTTATGATCAAAGGTATTCCAGCCCTGCCCATCACACCATTTAAGGGACATGTAAGTCGTCAACATGATTTAATGTGTTCTTCCATTTTTTCAGACTGTCAAGCGTTGCATGAAAGCGATTTAGCTGCTTTTTCTAGGAGGCTGAGCAATCGTTTAGAGTCTCTCTAGTTAACTCATAAAACAACAGGTAGTAATATACAGTAAAGCGTAAGGTGGCGAGAGCTGGCAGAATCGTTAGCACACCGGGCGAAATGCGTAGCCGTATTTCGTCTGCCGTTACGTTCTGAGGTCAAATTCCGCCGAGGTCGACTTTGCCTTTCATCCTTTCGGGGTCGATTAAATGAGTACCAGTTACGCACTGGGGTAGATATAATCAACTTAATCCGTTTGTCTGTCCTTGTTTGTCCCCTCTGTGTTTAGCCCCTTGTGGGTAGTAAAGAAATAGGTATTTCGTCTGCCGTTACGTTCTGAGTTCAAATTCCGCCGAGGTCGACTTTGCCTTTCATCCTTTCGGGGTCGATAAATTAAGTACCAATTACGCACTGGGGTCGATATAATCAACTTAATCCGTTTGTCTGTCCTTGTTTGTCCCCTCTACGTTTAGCCCCTTGTGGGCAATAAAGAAATAGTAATCGTTAGCACGCCGGATGAAATGCTTAACGGCATTTAGTCCGTCTCATGCTCTGAGTTCAAATTTTGTTATGGCCTACTTTGCCTTTCATCCTTTTCGAGTACCAGTTGAGCACTGGGGTCGCTGTAATCGACTTACGTCTCCCCCGAAATTGCTGGCCTGGGCTTGTGTAAAACATTTGAAACCAATATGTAATGAGGTATTAGTGTTTATGCTTCAAGTAGAAAACAACTGGAAACATTTCAGATATTATACAAAATATATGCATAGTAAAAACTTTGATCCCCAACGTGAAGGGCGTAAAACTACCCGACACGATAATGTTCTTTGAAAATAAGAATCTATTTCAGTTCTGTACTGAAAAGCTCAGATTTTGCTTCGTGAAAAGAAAAAAATGTTTTAGCTGACATTAATTATAATTTCAAAACTCGCTAACCAACCACATGGTTCCGGGTTCAGTCCCACTGCGTGGCATCTTGGGCAAGTATCTTCTGCTATAGCCCCGGGCCGACCAATGCCTTGTGAGTGGATTTGGTAGACGGAAACTGAAAGAAGCCTATCGTATATTATATATATATATATATATATATATATATATAATGTGTGTGTGGTGTGTGTGTGTGTGTTTGTGTGTATTGTTTTGTCCCCCCGGCATTGCTTGACAACCGATGCTGGTTTGTTTACGTCCCCGTCACTTAGCGGTTCGGCAAAAGAGACCGATAGAATAAGTACTGGGCTTACAAAAGAATAAGTCCCGGGGTCGATTTGCTCGACTAAAAAGGCGGTGCTCCAGCATGGCCGCAGTCAAAATGACTGAAACAAGTAAAAGAGTAAAAAGAGTAAAATAGTAACCTTCTAAAGGTCGTCGGTGATTAGGACACAGAGACATAAGTAAAGGTAAGTATTGTTGATTCTGCGTGAGGTTAATTTCCTGATCGTTTAATTACGTTTCGAATTATTGTGTCTACCTTCTTTGATAACAATGATGCTTGCACTTGTTCAATCCTCTGCAGCACTCCCAGTATTATATTTCACGTAATAGGGTTGTTATTTCAGTCGAGATAATTTTATAATTGACACATTTTGTGCACTTTCAACGAAAATTGCATAGGAATGCATTGTATATTATAGTCTAGGAAACGCGTGCGCGCACACACAGGTAAACACACCTCACGGCGAGAGAGGTTTGTGCTACACCTGGGGCGAAAATTGTTGTTTGCCTCAAATCGGGAGCAAGTGCAGAATATTCGGCTGCCATGACTTGGATACTAGAACAGATAATGGCAAAATTCGATTTAGATACAATAGGTCAAAAGGAAGCTGAAACAATGAAGGATGGGAGAAGAAAGAAAGAAGAAAGAAAGAAAGAAAGAAGAAAGAAAGAAAGAAAAAAGAAAGAAGAAAGAAAGAAAGAAAAAAGAAAGAGGAGTAGAAAGAATAAAAAAAAAAAGAAAGAAGAAAGAAAGAATGAGGAAGGAAGGAAGGAAGAAAGAAGGAAAGAAAGAAAGAAAGAGGGAAAGAAAAAAGAAATAAGAAAGAAGGAAAGAAAGAAAGAAAGAAAGAAAGAAAGAAGGAAAGAAAGAAAGAAAGAAAGAAAGAAAGAAGGAAAGAAAGAAAGGAAGGAAGGAAGAGGGAAAGAAAGAAAGAAAGAAAGAAAGAGGGAAAGAAAGAAAGAAAGGAAGGAAGGAAGGAAGAAAGAAAGAAATGAAGAAAGAAAGAAAGAAAGAAGAAGAAAGAAAGAAAGAAAGAAGGAAGAAGAAAGAAAGAAAGAAAGAAAGAAAGAAAGAAGGAAGGAAGGAAAGAAAGAGGGAAAGAAAGAAAGAAATGATGGAAGGAAGAAAGAAAGAAAGAAAGAAAGAAAGAAAGAAAGAAATGAAGAAAGAAAGAAAGAAAGAAAGACGGAAAGAAAAAAAGAAAGAAAGAAAGAGGGAAAGAAAGAAAGAAAGAAAGAAAGAAAGGAAGAAAGAAAGAAAGAAAGAAAGAAAGAAAGAAAGAAAGAAAGAAAGAAAGAAAGAAAGAAAGAAGGGAAGAAATGAAGGAAGGAAGTACCTGGGCATGGTTGACTCTTATAGTTGTGATTTTATGTGGAGAAGGAGATACGTGAAAGATAATTTATTTTATAAAACCATAGAATGTATTGAAAACTTTCGTTCTTGAACTTTTTAAACTAATAAATGTCTGTTTTAAACATTAGTTTGACCGTTATTTTTAGCAACTCCAGTTGGCTTGTTCGTAGCTTTTAAATATTTATTTAATTTGCTCATGAATTTTTTGATATTAACTTTGTACGTAAACATACCAAGAAAACTGAGTTTGTCGTTCAACCCATTCGTGACCATCGTCCCGCACTGCCCCTACTGTATATGTTGATGGGAAAGCCTTAAAAACTGTTTCCTCTTTCACATACCTTGGTTCCATTGTGTCCAGTGATGCTAAGATGGATAAAAAAAATTGAGTCCAGAATCAGGAAGGCTACTTTCACTTTCGTTAAGCTCTATCACAGACTTTGGAACAGCCAAGATGTATTGTTGACGGTGAAAGACGATGTATATAAGTCGGTGGTCTTAACAACATTGCTTTATGGTGCTGAATCTTGGAATCTGTAGCAGAAGTGCATCAACCAGCACGATGTCTTTCATATGCGATGTTTGCGTACTCTCCAACATATCCGTAACAGTGACCATATTCGTAACAGTGGGGTGCTAACGAAATGCAATATAACAGGTGTTGAAACCATCCTCATTAAAATACAGCTTAGATAGTTAAGTCATATATATATATATATATATATATATATATATAATTTCGCTCGGGTATAGGTGTACTAATAACCTGCTGTTATAACTTAATATACAAATGCTTCAAATTAAAGTGTTAGTCGAGTACAGTGCGTAATCAAAAGTTAAATAAACGACAAGGGAACAGGAATTAGGTAATCAACTTCATTAGCTTACAGCTGTTTCTGCTCTAAGGTGCAGTGCATCCAGAGCTGAGTGCTTGTTCGTCACCTTATAGCTAGCCTCCTCGGAGAAATTGATTATGTAATTCCTGTTCCCTTGGCACTTATTTAATCACACACATACACACATATGTACATATACATTACCTGCATATAAATGAGACCCTACAGCTACAGAACAGTTATACACGAGTCCCCACTTCTATATAATATATATATATATATATAGAGAGAGAGAGAGAGTTTCATATATAAACCTCTTACTTGGAACAAGTGTCTTATATATTGTTGTTACATAGATTATAAGGTTTCATTTATAACTGCTAAATTGTTGTAAATTCTCATGTACAAATCTGTTATGTAGATATGGGGGGGACATGTATAAAACTGTTATATATATATAATGCATTACATGTTTAAATTGTTATATACATGTATAGTCAGACATATAAGATGTTAAATTGATACAGGGTCTCATACATAAAACTGTTATATAGATTTAGAGTACTGTATATAAAATTATTATATATCAATAGATGTAGGATCTCGTTTATGTTGAAAATAGGGTTACATTTCAGTTGAACACATATTTTTTCTTCAGCCCTCATTCACAATCTGCCTGACTTTAAAGTTGCCCTCTTAACTCTCTACGTGAATCACACCCTTACAGTGGCGAATAAACACTGAGGACCCATATTTTACTGAATGATGTGTGACAATTGATTCTGAGTAATTTGGGTGAATTGAATGCGAATTTTAACTCGGTTTGGCTCTATCAGTTTCCAGATTCTTGTCAATAGTTTATGTGCCATCTTCCAGATTTTTCAAATAAGGACTAAAAATTGAGCCATTTATGTGTTCGAATTTATTTTCAAGTTTCATGAATCCAAGTAGTTCAAACTACAGTAAAATTACATTGTAACGACAGAAATGACTTGAAAGGGAAAACTAGAGACATGAAGCTTTCATTCTGGCAAAAAAGTTTCTGTTATAAAACTTTAAAGTATATTTCAGTGTTGATGGCAAGTGTCTTTTCAAGCACCAACAGTAATCAGCCATCATATGGAAATCCCACCGTCTTTGGTACCGTTTCTCCATAATGTTGATATCTTGGTGGAATCTCTGTCCTTGTTCGTCACTTATAGCACCTAAATTACTTGGAAGTTGGTCAAGATGGCTATCCAAAAAATACATTTTAGCGCTCATGTTGCAACCTAATACTTTGTAGACCCTTAAATGTTCTTTTACGATTCCTTCGTAGTTATCTACTCTATAATTGCCTAATAAGTTTTCTATCAAACCCACAAATGAGAACCAGGCATTTTGTTTGGCGTTCATTCATGACATTAGGGAAATTGCGGTCTTTAATCAATGTTCTTATTTGCCGAAAAAGGCTGTGGAAATTTTAGCTTCAAGACTTAGAGAGAAAAACTTGCTTACTTCAAACACAGATAAAGAGAAGAACTTCTTAAATACTTTAGAACAGAGGATAGTTTAGTATATTGCTGAGAAATACCTGGTTTGTTACAGGAGATGGGAGTTGAGTCTTACGATGAAAATTATTGGTGCTTGTTTTTAGACTGTACGAAAATTACTGCCTTGATTTCTTCATAACTTAAACTAGGAAATTTTGAAGTTATCTAAAGCATTTACATACTGTTTAATGAGGCCTAGCTTGATATGCAGAGGGGGAAATATAATTTTATCTCTGGTCACTAAAGTTGGATTTATTACGTTTTTTTCTCCGACTGTAAGTGATTTTCGTGCTGACCAGATTTGTTTGAAATAATATTCTTCCTTGGCTCTGCTGTCCCATAAGCAAAGGAAACATGGATATTTAGTATACCCTGCTTATTGTCCTAATAGAAAATTAAGCATTTTATGTCAACACATATGACCCACTTGTCCTCCCTACGTTTGATAAGATTTTAAACCTTTTCTATATGTTCATTTTTTAAAACAAATTTGTTGAGTGCCCAATCGGTATCGAGCCGTACAGATTGCCATTATACAACAACACACACTTAAGACTTCTTTTCGTACTGTCTAAAAACAAGCGCCAACCATTTTCATCGTAAGACTCAACTCCTATCTCCTGTAACAAACCAGGTATGTCTCAGCAATATACTAAACTATCCTCTGTTCTAAAGTATTTAAAAAGTTCTTCTCTTTATCTGTGTTTGAAGTAAGCAAGTTTTTCTCTCTAAGTCTCGAAGCTAAAATTTCCACAGCCTTTTTCGGCAAATTTAGATCCCTTACAACATCATTCAACTCGGCCTGGTTAAACTTTTGCGGGTCACTTTGAGTTTCAAATACGCTGGGGACAAAATCAATGTCAGATTCCTCAGAGTTCATAACAATATTTTCTGGAACATCTTCAACTAGTTCTTGAAGTGGAAGGTTCTTAAATATTGGAATGGGGATTTCATTTGAATGTAGCACAGGTCGAATCGCAGTGTCGAAATTTTGGTATTCGATACAATGTTTATTTTTCTTAGTGAAGCCCGAAGTTTTGTACAAAATAAAATTAGCAATAGGCGCAGGAGTGGCTGTGTGGTAAGTAGCTTGCTAACTAACCACATGGTTCCGGGTTCAGTCCCACTGCGTGGCATCTTGGGCAAGTGCCTTCTGCTATAGCCCCGGGCCGACCAATGCCTTGTGAGTGGATTTGGTAGACGGAAACTGAAAGACGCCTGTCGTATATATGTATATATGTGTGTATGTGTATGTATGTGTGTTTGTGTGTGTGTGTTTGACCCCCTAGCATTGCTTGACAACCGATGCTGGTGTGTTTACGCCCCCGTCACTTAGCGGTTCGGCAAAAGAGACCGATAGAATAAGTACTGGGCTTACAAAGAATAAGTCTCGGGGTCGATTTGCTCGACTAAAGGCGGTGCTCCAGCATGGCAGCAGTCAAATGACTGAAACAAGGAGAAAAGTAAAAAAAGTAAAAAGTAAATCAGTTTTATGGTTAGTAGGCCCTCGCCACCCCTGACTGGAAAAAATATGTTAAGAGGTCATCACCCTTGTATTGCAATTAAGTTAAATATTATTGAACCATTCTTCTGTGATTCCCATTCGATTAAATTCAGCTGCTTTATTTATATTCAAAGTTATTCGAGCGTACTTGTACATGGGTAAAACCGCACAAAGCAAAATGTGTCAAGCACCTCTTTGTCGGCGTTTAGAAAAGCGTTAACAAACGTGATGCGTGACTTGCTTTTATTAATGTTATCAAAAGTTACAACCCAAATTCATGACCTCATAGAGCTAAACTAACTTGAAATTCGAGCTCAGTGCACATAAATTACCAAGAACTAATTGTTAAATCTAATTCATTGGACAAAATATTGGAATTTGTTCCCCAGTGTAATCATTCTCGCATTCATTCAACATCAGTAGGCATGTCGTCTTTTTAAATAGGGTAACTTTTGTTATACAACCAATCCTTAGTAAATGCTTCAACTTTTTGATTAAAATTTTGTTAAAAGCCACTCTTCCACACATCACCCGTAATAATATCTATTTAGATTAAACATATTCTTTGAAAACACCCAATATGCAATTGCTTACTCTTTTCAATCACAAACATCAATCTACAGGGCCTTATCATATTTATTACGCATTGACTAATGCAAAATATTTTTTTTTAAAAAAGGCCCGAAATCACCACTGGGGAATAGGAGCAGTGAATGAACTACAACTTTTAAATTAAGTGTATTATGTTTCAAAGGGGTTTCTATATCTGAAGCTTGCAATTCGTCTGACTCAGAATAAAGTGAAGTGCAGTGAAATCAAGCAAAGCTACAAAGATAAGGATTTAGAGACACGAGGTCTGAGTCAGTGACCAATTCGGTTTTAAGTGTATACTAAACGGCAAGCCTATTCAGGAATGTGTATCTACTTTTTGACTTCCGTTAGATTATAACTAGAAGAAAGATAAGCTGATAAACAAATGTCGCTTGTTGTTTCTACAGGAGTTTATGTCCCCATTGTTTTTAGAGTGATGTGTACGGGAGCAGTCTTACAACGACAGATTAACAAGTTTTGCAGCTTCTAGTCGCCTCAATTTTCCATATTGACTCATTCACATATATTTCACACATAGTACTTGTATAAGAATTCAATTTGTTTCTAACAATGGTGAAGGGTACAATCGGTAGAATTCCAGATTAAATGCTTTCGGATACACTCTTTTCTCTCTTTACTCTTTTCCTTGTTTCAGTCATTTGACTGCGGCCATGCTGGAGCACCGCCTTTAGTCGAGCAAATCGACCCCGGGTCTTATTCTTTTGTAAGCCCAGTACTTATTCTATCGGTCTCTTTTGCCGAACCGCTAAGTGACGGGGACGTAAACACACCAGCATCGGTTGTCAAGCAATGCTAGGGGGACAAACACAGACACACAAACATATACACACACACTTATATATATATATACATATATACGACATGCTTCTTTCAGTTTCCGTCTACCAAATCCACTCACAAGGCATTGGTCGGCCCGGGGCTATAGCAGAAGACACTTGCCCAAGGTGCCACGCAGTGGGACTGAACCCGGAACCATGTGGTTGGTTAGCAAGCTACTTACCACACAGCCACTCCTGCGCCTATATTAACTTTATTAACTTTATTTTCATTTACATATTTGCATATCAAAAATTTAACAAAATCTTTTCCATAAATCAACTATCGTAAAAATTTTATACGATAACCTCACATTTTCTATGTATGTGTGTGTACCTTAAAAGACGTCAATCATCACGACTCACACCTTCACTCACTCACCCTTAGCTAACCGAGCTTAGCTGCTGGTATATATAGTATAGGCGGTGAGCTGGCAGACACGTTAGCGCGCCGGGCGAATTGCTTAGCGGTATTTCGTCTGTCGTTACGTTCTGAGTTCAAATTCTGCCGAGGTCGACTTTGCCTTTCATTCTTTCGGGGTCGATAAATAAAGTACCAGTTTCGCTCTGGGGTCGATGTAATCGACTTAATCCCTTTGTCTGTCCTTGTTTGTCCCCTCTGTGTTTAGCTCCTTGTGGGTAGTAAAGAAATATATATATATCTGCAGGTGCCTGACCAGCAAGAGGAAGCGGCTGAGTTCCCCTGTTCAAAGGTTATAATGAACACAGATTCGTGTGTCCTATAGCTAGCTAGAGGCGATCGCCTCTTGGAGCTAATCTTTCGTCCTATATTTATGGACTGCCATATTAGCTTGGCGATAACTATTAATATCCGGTACCGCTGGATATTACGATGATATAACGATGATTAAGTAATGTGCAAGATAATAAATAAAACGTATATATTTGGCAGAATAACGACACGTGTTTCGTGGCTATATTTAAGAAATGATAATAGTAAAAATAATAGTAGTAGTAGTAAAATCACTTCAATATAGATATAGCCACTCTTCGGGTTAAAGATAACAACAATAATAAAATAATTAATTAGATAAATTAATAAATATACGTAAATAATCTTGTAAAATACGAAATAAAATAATGAGTTATATTATTTTCATCGACAAGCTAAATAACTTTTTTTGTTTATCAATATTATTTGGCGTTTGAATTGTATTGGGTATGATTATTATGATTATTATTATTGTTATTATTATTGTTGTTGAAATATTAATTTTATATATAGTTTCTTGATAGTTTTTAGTTGTTCAAAGGTGCTCAAAGTTTGGTAATTTTCAGAATTTCCAGCCATTCAGAAAACAACGTGTTCGCTGCCTCTTCTATCATCAGGGAGCGGGGGGGGGCTTCGGCATGTCAAAACATTAAACTAAAATTGTTGAGTGTGAGTTCCATTTTATGAAAACAAACAATTATAGAACAGGTAGTAGTTACACTCCATGTGCACATGCGCAGCGTCTTTGGTTACTATGTGGGAACAGAGTTCTGTGGAAAACGTGGTGCTTCTTTGCTATGGTTACTAAAGAAACAGACTTCATCGCCACAGTGATGTCTAAAATACTCGCTTCTGATTGACTAAAATACCCAAATTTTAAAGGCTAGTAACTTTTTAATTATGGATTTAAAGGGAAAATGAATTTCATTTTCATAACTAGTGTACAAAACTGAATCCATATACCAAATTTGAAGACAACTGGAACAAAACTGTAAACAGGGACGAAAACCGCAAAGGTCCTAATTTGATGATAATGTGATGCTAGATAAACTGTGTGAAAAGAAAATAATCAGATTGGTTGGTTACGGCTTTAAATGCCTTTGATTATAGATTTACTCAATCAGGTCCGAACCGGGGCTAAACAAGAACAACAACAAGAACAAATACAGCGATCATTTGGAGGCACTTCAACGTGGGAGTTTGACCTACTGCAAATTTCACTAAATGGAAATCTGCTCGATCACAGTTCCCGTGGGTTGATTAACGAGTCATTTCCTCTGGCAGTTTTTAGCTATTTCCCGCGGCCAGTCCCTAATTCTAACATTTAGTAATACTCTAACAAGGTTTCCACCACGGTATCATTTCCGTCCTCAAGATCTAACATAATGCACGTGTAAGGGTTCGCACAACAGTAACGTTGTTTAAAATTTCTAAATTATCGGTTTTTCTGTTTTCCGTTTTGTTTTGTTTTGCGTTGTTGTTTTTTTTTTGTTTTTTTTTAAGTCTCTTTTTAGTTTCTTTAATAAGGTTTTTCCGTTTTCTTTTTATCTGATGTAAAACAAAGAAAGCTGCAGAAAGAATAAACAAGAACAATAAATATTGGTTTCTAATATAAGTACAAGTCTCGGATATTAGGATGAAAAAAGTATTTGCAACAATAAACAACCACAGCACCAGGAATGTAACGAGTGATAACAGAAATAGACTATAAACCAGAGAACAACAATACATAAAAGCGAAAGACCACACTGTATAACAGAGAGAGACCAACGCTATTTAACAGAGAGACAGATACTATATAAGAGAGACCGACACTATATAAGAGAGAGACAAACACTATATAACCAACATTATCAAACAGATGGGCCAATAATATATAACGGAGAAAAAGAGAGACTAACACTATATAACAAAGAGAGAGAGGGGGAACCAATACTATATAACAGAGACGAGTACTGCCTCTGTTTTCTATGTCTAAGGACGTATTCAAGGGAGCTTGCCTTTATCTATTTATTATTCATTTTAGCTGACATTACAGACGCATTCACATACACATACACGCGCGTATACATTCACGCACACAAAAATACATACGCACACACATTGATATATATATATATATATATATATATATATATATATATACACATAAACCCCGTACGTAGATGCACACACAATCAAACACACATACCGTGTAGCCATTTGCTACCTACCAAGAGTATCTCTACAAAATTTGTGGATTCCTCCAACACACCATTCTTTAACCATTGTAGCTCTGTATTAATACTCCTGCGGGAAAACTCCTTTGCAACTCTTCTATCTCTAACTCTGGGCTGAACACAAACAAAACTCCACCTAAACTCTCCTTCATCTCACCAGTTTCTCCAAAACTTACAATCGTCAAGTGTTCCAACCCAACAAGGCAACAGATACTGCCGACGAGTAGCATCATCCTCAAAGAGTATGCTCTAGAGATGCCAGGTATCTTCTATTCGACCGTGTCAGGTACGGAAACCTTTGAACTAAATTGCCCCTTTATAGGCTCCATCTGTGTCTTATGGTTTAGATAAGCTATTTGGTCCACAGATATCTTGTTTCTTCTCTGTGACTATCTCAAAGGGAAGTTAAATAGGAAAATTAAAAGAGAATCTGTTAATTTTAATAAAATTCTGCTACTAGAGAACAATATACTTGAGAAAGAACTCTTGGTAAATTGGAAGAGGATAACAGGAAAGGCGTTGCGAAATGAAGTGAAAGTAGCGAAACGCGCCTCGACAATGTCTGTGTGAAAAACGAAGGCTGTATTGTCCGATCTACAACGCGAGCACAAAAGACACAAGGAACAAAAGCTATACGGGGGATAATGGAGATATAGTATGGCAAGGTTATACAGTGTGGTCTTTCTCTTTTATGTATTGTTGTTCTCTGGTTTATAGTCTATTTCTGTTATCACTCGTTACATTGCTGGTGCTGTGGTTGTTTATTGTTTCAAATACTTTTTCATCATAGTTTCCGAGACTTGTGCTTATATTAGAAACCAATATTTATTGTTCTTGCTACATTTCAATCTCTGACACAGGGCACTGAGAATGAGAAGTGCCAACTGTATACCTTAGAATTCGTTACCTACTTCGACGTGACACAGCAGAAAAGGCAATATTCTGACTGAAATAGCGGCTGCTTCGAGCCGTTCTGCAATGTTCAGGTCGAAGAAAATAGACAGTCAGTACTACATTCCACACTTATTTTCTACTCTCACTGCTTTGTTTGTTTGTTTGTTTGTTGAGCGAAGCAGTCATCCCGTCTGTAGTGGGAGAAGTCTGAAACGTGGTCCTTTGCTAAAGACCCGCAGAAGAGAAAGCAGGTCAACCCCCGACACCGAGAGCATCGACGGATGGATGAATACGCATCCAGGCTCAGCGGCTGCGTATGAAGTCGGGACAAGAAACAGGAAGAAAGAGTACAACAGGAGTCGCCACCACCCCCCTGCCGGAGACTCGTGGAGCTTTAGGTGTTTTCACTCAATAAACACACACAACGCCCGGTCTGGGAATCGAAACCGCGATCCTCCGACCGCTAGTCCGCTACCCTAACCATTGGGCCATTGCGCCTCCACTACTGTCACTGCTGATTTCTATTGCTACTTGTAAAAGACTGTGAATATTCCCCGTTGTGAAAACTGAGAAGTGGTGAGAGTGCTGGGAAAGGTCACGATCAAGAGAGACACACTTGACAATTTTTAGCTGATTTTTAGCTAAATACAGGGCCAAAGGTTTTGACAATGGTGCAACCGATTGATTGTTGCTTGTCGTCAATGCCACAAACAACAGTGCACAGATTTGTGCGATCCTAATGATATCAATCCACAACAATTTCCACCCCATCGGACACAGTAAGCGTAGATGATTTTGTATGAAGAAACTATAACGTGTAATATGAAACATTTCCATTTTTTATGCTATGTATAATAATAATACCACATGTATGGTGTTCAGCTGTTCTGCTTGTCTGTCTGGATCTCAAAATCCAGTATAATTTTCAGTGTACCAGATTCTTTTACAGCCATTTTTATTTTATAACTGTACTTTTTGCTTGAAGTGTTGTATCGATATTTATTTATGAAATGACAGTGAAAACTGAGAGAAACTTTAACGGGACGTCGCCGGTAATATTTTGCGACACCCGCCGAGGTCGACTTTGCCTTTCATCCTTTCGGGGTCGATAAATTAAGTACTAGTTGCGTACTGGGGTCCATCTAATTGACTGGCCCCCCTCTCCAAAAATTTCGAGCCTTGTGCCTAGAGTAGAAAAGAATATTTTGCGACATGCTGCAATAATATCAATATTTTCAACTCGCTCATTACATAGGCGGTACTTGTTCGTTGAATTGCTGGAATATATAATTTTATTCAGTTAACACATCTTCAGAGCTTGGTTTCGAGCAGCCATCAACAAGACTTCCATTTCCCTCATTATATCTCTTCTCTGGAACCATTCTCACGATGAGTCATGATTTTCTTTTACACATTCTTGCTACGAACGTGGAGCTTTCCGTGTAACTGCTTCCGGTCTTTCACAAACCATTCTGCTTTGATATTCTTTCTTTTATTCAGGTTCAACACAAGTAGATTTTAGTTAACTCTATTACAGAAGGTTCATGTAGTTCTTCACTCTTTGCCAGGAAGTGGCTTACTGACCTTTGTTCGCCATTCACATTCCCAGAAATATTAAAAGCCGTTCCCGCTAAATCTTCTGGTATTTTTATTCGAATAAAGCGCTTCAATGCTAAATTAGGTTTTTTTTTCTCTCTGTCTAATGCTTCTATTTCATCTTTCGTCCATTTCACTTAAATGCACGACAGTAACCGTCTATGCATGGCCGCATCTGTTTCAGAGATATTGAAAAAGGGTCAGAGACACTTTCTTCTTCAACCAGGGGCAAAATGATTAGTTCACCATTTCATGTATTACCACCAACAAAATAATTATTAGGTATCTTTAATGACACAGAACCGTCACAACAACGGCAGCAACATCAAGTGGAGGCGCAATGGCCCAGTGATTAGGGCAGCGGACTAGCGGTCGGAGGATCACGGTTTCGATTCCCAGACCGGGCGTTGTGTGTGTTTATTGCGCGAAAACACCTAAAGCTCCACGAGGCTCCGGTAGTGGGGGAGGGCCACCCCTGTTGTACTCTTTCGCTCCAACTTTCTCTCACTCTTTCTTCCTGTTTCTTGTCCCCGACTTCCTACGCAACCGCTGAGCCTGGATGCGCATTCATCCATCCGTCGATGCTCTCGGTGTCGGGGGTTGACCTGCTTTCTCTCTTCTGCGGTTCTTACGAATAGCAAAGGACCACGTTTCGGACTTCTCCCACGAAGACCGCTTCGCTCAACAAACAAACAAACAAACAGCACCAATAGCAACGCTACCA
>NC_042998.1:197752037-197794537 GCF_006345805.1 Octopus sinensis | reverse complement strand
ATATGCAAATGAATAAGGGTTTTACGGAAAAGTGATCGGAAGAGGAGACTGAACCGAAGCTCATCAGAAGAAAATGTATTTTAGGGTTAGCAATATACATGTAATAAACATCATGGAAAAGGTATTTCTGCAAAATATCATTAAAAGAATGATTATATGTGTGTTGTACGTGTACATATTATATATATATATATTAGATATATATATATATATATATATATATATATATAATATATATATATATATATATATATATATATAATATATATAAAGACAACATATACATAATAAATATCATATATATAAAATATATGCATGCAAGTATGTATGCATATATATATATATATTATATATATATATATTATATATATTATATATATATATATATATATATATATTTCTCGCCCGCCTTCTAAGGCTACTGGTCGACATTCTTTCTCTCTCGTCGCCACTATAATCCAGCGTTTGCAATACTTTTTTCGTCTGGCATTAACAGCCCTTCTTATCTTGTTTCCTTGTCCTGTCTCTCACTGTTATATATTTATTTTTCCACTGTTATATATATATATTTTTACTGTTTATATGTTTGTACTGTCGTTACCGTCTTGCTTTTTTTACCCCTCTGCGAAAAGATCTCAGAATTTTAATTGATTTGCTTTTCGCAGGAAGGAAGTTTCTTCGAAGTATACGTCTCGCTTTTATCCTTCGAAACGTTTAGTAGATGAAACCTTAGCGACTGAAGAAGGGGATTTTTCGTTTGCTTATTGTCCTGTATCTCTTTCTTTTTTTGCTTGTCTTGTTCCTTGGTTTGTGTCTATGTTTTCGTCTCTCTATGTGTTCGACGTCTTTTGGTGTCCTGTACACATATATGCGTGTATATGTACATGTAGAGGTAGGTACGTACATATATGTTTATATATATGCATATGTTCTATTTTATTAACATATATATATATATATATATATATATATATATATATATATATATAGTTAATCCAACAAGAAAGCACAAAAAAACACAACAACGCAAGGACGTGGAACAAAATAAGTATTATTGGACGCTCAGGAAAGAAGGAAAGAAGGAGGGTTTAACGTTTCGAGCGGAGCTCTTCGTGGAAACATAGGAGAAGGAAAGATCCAGGAAGGGAAGACAGAGGAAAAAAGTCGCCAACGGTGGTATATATATATATATATATATATATATATATATATAACATATGTGGGTACAGAACGTCACCAACTGTAAACAACATGAAATGCGAAAACAAGCGAGTTCCATACGCAAACAACCGCGGGAGAAGTGAAATGGCAAACAGGACAAGAAACACAAAGACCAGTTGCCGGCTGTCTATCTACGCCTCATACATATCCCGAAATACAACAATAACTGTTTCTACACACGATTTCACATCAGGAATCTTACACCGCAAATGTGTGAACGTGTGTGTGTGTGTGGTGTGTGTGTGTGTGTGTGTGTGTGTGTGTGTGTGTGTGTGTGTGTGTGTGTGTGTGTGTTGCATAATACATGTTCTGTATAGTAAGGTCAGTTAGGTACTGCCTATAAGAAAAACAGTACCATGATGCATTTCACTCCATCAGAAATTTGGAAACGACATGCTGTACTGCTTGGCATCGCGCCGGGAGCTCCAATATGAACTTTCCAGAATATTTGGGAGTCAATCTGAGGACAGTACAGAAGATTCGGAATGAGTTGGATAAGTCTAATGTTGATTACGAAGGTACGGCAGCTCTGAAAATTCATTCTGAGCGATCTAATAAGAAAAGAACTCCTGATTTTTTTGGTAGTACCCAGGCCATAATCGATCCCTCCAAGTCAATCAGGTCTATCTCCAAGGGCGTGAGTGCGTCTCAGTTTCTTATCAAACAGGTAATGCCTGAAGACATTCGGGTATTCCTCATACAAGATGAGAAAGGCCAATTTTTATCCCAAGCCATCAAGGACAAGAGGAAAGACCGCACAATGAAGCTTTTGATGGAAATTATATATTCAATCAACATGATGGTGTTTGGAGTGATCACTAGTGATGGCAACATTATACCTCCATTCATCTTTCCACACGGCCTCAGACTCAACACAGAGGCCTACATCAAATGCCAGGAGAAGGTAGTGCTGCCCTGGCTCGAGAGGGTGGCTGCTGGAAGGCCCTATATCTGACAACAGGGTTCTGCATCATGCCACAGACGCAGAAGAACCCAGACATGGCTGTCAGACAATTTCTGCGACCACATCACCCCTAACATCTGGCCTCCTAACTCTCCAGACTGCAACCCCCTTGATTATTGCATGGGGCGCAGTGGAGCTAGAGACCAACAAAACTCCTTGTAACATCAAAGATGAACTAAAGGCAACAATTATGGCAGAATTCACCAACTTAAACAAAGAGGCCGTCCAGAAGAGTTGCAGGAGATTCCGAAGTCATCTGGAAGCCGAGGCTCAAGCCAATGGTGATTTTATTGAATAAATTTACTCTTTAGTATTTCAAGATATTTTTACGTAATTTTGGCAAATATATGTTAAAATGAAATGTCAGTGTTATTTTCTTTTTTGTGTAATTTAGACGACAATTTATTCACCAGACCCTGTAATATACAATACATACGTTCACACATTTGCGGTGTAAGATTCCTGATGTGAAATCGTGTGTAGAAACAGTTATTGTTGTATTTCGGGATATGTATGAGGCGTAGACAGACAGCCGGCAACTGGTCTTTGTGTTTCTTGTCCTGTTTTCCATTTGCTTCTCTCGCCTTGTTTGCGTATGGAACTCGCTTGTTTTCGCATTTCATGTTGTTTACTGTTACTGACTCCTGTACCCATATATGCATGTGTGTATGTGTGTGTGTGTGTGTATATATATATATATGTAGCAGAGAAATTTAGAAATGATTAATAAGTATTAAAATAAAATTCTATTATTTGGTGTGATGTATATTAGGATTTGATGAATTGCATGGGGACCTTTATCACTAAATAACAAATATTTCATTATCGAGAATAATTCATTTTATTTGAATCCCTATGACGCTGGAATGTTTATTCCCTAATAAATAAATTAATATATATATATATATATATATATATATATATATATATATATATAATCAAAATAAGCAACAAGGATATCCAGAGTTAATGCAGTACGATCGTTTCATGCGACTCCATTTAATTGAACAATGCAAACATTACATCATTTAAAATGTAGAGCAATCCTCAGTTGCATAAAAATATAGAATTTAGTTAAATTCGAAGGATTTAACTGTGATGTTGTTGATATAACATGTTCTTTGTCTATCTCCTTATCCTCTTTGTGATTTTGAATAAAAAGAAAACTATACAAATGAATCTTTCGAATTTAACTAAATTCTATATTTTAATTCAGGTGAAGATTGCTCTACATTTTAAAATTGATGTAATATTTGCATTGTTCAAGTAAATGGAGTCACTTGAAACTATCGTACAGCATTACCTCTGGATATCCTTGTTGCTTATTTTGATTATAATCATCCCATTTTGATTTATATGGATAATACCATACTAAATGCTGGTGCCTTTAACTTAAGTGCCATATTCATCTGAATTTAAATGTATATATATATCAACTCTACTTCTCTCTTTCTCTCTCTCTCTCTCTCTCTTTTTCTCTGTATATATATTATATATATATATATATATATATACATACATATATATATGCACACACACACACACACACATATATATATATATATATAATATATATATATATATATGTATGTGTGTATGTATGTTTGTTTGCCTGTGTATATATGTTTGTGTGTCTTTTAAATCCTTTTCAGTTTCTGCTTAAACGTAATCCTTACTCTAACTCAAAATTGTAATCCTAAGTGCTAACACGAAACCCTCACGTTAAATGCTCTCAGCGTGTCGAGAAAGAGCGTGATATGAAAAACGTGTTTGTTTGTGTGTGTGTGTGTGTGTGTAGAGGGAGAGAGACAGACAGACAGGGGGAGCGAGAAAGAGCGTGATATGAAAGGCGTGTAGAGAGAGGGAGGTGTGAGAAAAAAGAATAAGTTTCGCTTCATCAAAAATATAATTGTTGTAGGGTTGGGTTAAGTAACTTCCATTTGTGTGCGTAATGCCATAAGTGTATGCGTATACATGTTAATAGAGTAAAACTTTGATCTAAATCATTCCTTTTCTTAAAGGTGACAGCGAGTGACATACATACATGCATACATGTACACGCACACATACACATACACACACACAGACACACACAGACACACACACACAGACACACACACACAAACACTGCTTTCATTAGTTATCGTCTGTCTGCTATGACTTGGTTATGTAAACTGATTGAAAGTACGCACATGTATATCCTTGAATAACAGCTATATTAACGTTAACGACTCACTGTCACTCCATATTTGTCGCTGACACAACTCTGTCTCTCCTTCCCTGATATTAGTCACTCTCCCCATGCCATCTCATTTCCCTCGCGCTAACACTCTTGCACCCTTCTCATTTTATCCAAAAAATAACCCACCCTACCATTACAATTTTATAAGTTGTAAAATAACATTTAAATACAAAGAAACAGGGGGGAAAAAGAGATAAAGGAAAAGAAAAGGAACGAGTGGGTAAAGCAGCAATGGTGTGCTAAGCCGTGCTACGCGGTAATGACCACGATGGTGTTACTGCGGATAATAGCCAGCGACACGCGCTGCACTACCCACTCTGCCTCGAGAAGTTCATTTCTCCGACGGACCGCCGGTATCCCTATTTTCCGGAGGAAATCGGTAGTACAGGGTCCAAGAACACCTGACGTTTGAACAGAGAACTGATAGCAGCTAGTCAGACACAAACCAAACTGATAACGACCGGTTAGGCCCCTGTATTTATTGGTTTTTCTTCCCTTCGTTCCATCTCGCAGCCAAATAGCGGTGCATGGCTCAGTTCGGTTCCCTCCTCATCTACCGGTACCCTTCTGGATGATGAGTGAACCGGTATTGGAGTGGCCCAACGCCTTGGTCTCCGAATGTCTGAGTCGCAGAAATGTTGCTGCGGAGCTGTAGGAGACGAATTCGGCTTGCATCCATTATGATGATGATGATGATGATGATGATGATGACGATGATGAAGGTGATGATGATGATGATGATGACGATGATGATGATGATGATGATGATAATGATGATGATGATGATGATGATGATGACGACGACGATGATGATGATGATGATGATGATGATGATGATGATGATGAAAGATGATGATGATGACGACGATGATGCAGTTGCTGTTGTTGTTGCTGTTGTTGCTGATGTTGTTGATGATGATGATGATCATGATCATGATCATGATGACGATGATGATGCAGTTGCTGTTGTTGTTGGTAGTGCCTACCTTTGCTATGGCTATTATCTATGCAATGACGTCGTGGATATTGATAATGATGATTGTGGTGATGATGATGATGATGATGATGCAGTTGCTGTTGTTGCTGTTGTTGTTGGTAGTGGTTACCTTTGCCATGGCTATTATTTATGCTGTCACATTCCTTCCTTCTTCTTGCTATGTATTTATATTCCCTGATCAACTTTCATTAACATCGTCCTGCTAAAACATTGTCACGGATGACGTCATTGGTTCCGTGCTGACGTCATCGCAGTCACCGAAGTTGCTTAGTGTAATCATCGGCATTAGATTACTAATTAAAGCTCCCTAAATGCAACGAAAATTCCAGGGCAATCAGCAGTGAGTGTAGGGTGTGCAAGACGAGTGGGAAGGACACACAGCAAATGGGTATATAAATTATGTACATATACATTCAATCTCTCTCTCTCTCTTTCTCTCTTTCTCTCTCTCTCTTTACACACACACACCACACACACACACACACACACACACACACACACACATATATATATATATATATATATCCTCTCTCTCCCCCTTCTCTCCTCTTTCTCCCCTTCCTTACTCTCTCTCTCTCTCTCTCATAAACACATACACTCATAGGTTTGTTAATGCTATCCTTAAATCCTTAAAAATATTTTAGCCCAAAGGCTGCGGCCATGCTGGGGCACCACCGCTATGTATAAGTATTTTTATTATACCATCTCACATATATTAATATATTAATATTATATTATATTATATTATATTATATTACATTATATTATATTATACTATATTATATTATAATATATTATATTATATTATATTATATTATATTATATTATATTACATTGCATACACCATTTGTACAATGTGGAAAATATTCCATCAACATTGTCCAGACGATGGTAATATCAAGTTCACAAATCACCCGAGATCACACCCCATGTCATACGTCCTCTATAAAAATCGAACTCACATGACATAACATTGCAACACAACTTTTTCTAACCTCAACTAATTTCTTCAACATTGCCCCCGAAATAAATCAAAGAAGAAAAAGATTACCTAGCGAACAGCACCTGAACAAATTTCTCCGAAACACGATTGACGAATCCCTGACGCCTGGGTTAATTTCGGTCTACAAGAATTCGAATAGGGTATGGTATCCCAAAATATGACTTAAAACATCACCAGATGGTGGTATTAAGATACGTATGGTATAGACCAATGAAGGAAATCTAAGTTACCTTAGTTTAATTATGCAAGTATAGTAAAACGTTATTGTTTATTGACGAATGGTTACAAGGTGTATATAGCTCCAAGTCGATCGGGACTGGGAGGCGGGGGTCGGCCTGTTGTAGCGGAAACATCTGGATCTCACAATGCGGACTATCTACCTGGATCCAGAAAGTGCTCAGTGAAATAAAACTGGGTGTGAGCAGTAGCGAATGCCATATCTTCAAGCTAGCAGCCATTTACATACTGAGAGGTGGTCACATTTCTTCAGGCCTCAAGAGACTTTCTTAAGAAAGACACATTCGTTAATGCGAGAGATTGCAATGATGTCTTGTATGCACGCTGGGATAGTGTAGATCAAGCCAACATGAAAGGATGGTGTTAAAGCCTTTCACACCTGCTCGGATGCTTCCAACAATATGACAGGTGCTGATTAGATTATGTAAATTCGCCAATGTAGACATGGACAAACCACATTCGACCATCCAGATCATATCTAGTATTCTGTAAGTGAGTAGATTGCAATAGCTTATGTTACGGTTTAAAGTTGGCAACATAAACCACGTATTTGTATAATTTGTACGTTCAACCTATATGGGCTTCATAGGATGGCCTACTACGATTCGTAGAATCAGAAGGTGAGTGTTGCGAAAAGTCGTTAAAAGTCACTGAAATACGAAAAGCGATGGTTAAAAACACGAGGGTCAAATAGTCTGCTTTGGAGGGTCTACTCTACAAGATTTACTTTTATATACCACACTTGTTCAATGATCTGTTGGCAGATGTTTACTGCAACTGACAGTAGAATGGGAAAATTCCCAATTCCGTGAGTCGAGAAACGGTGGCTCTGCTTACAAAGAACCTAAATCAGAGTGACCAAATTGACAATTTTTGGCCTATAATTCTGTTAACGCAGATTTCAAGATTTTGTTCCAGATATCAGCAAAAGGGTTAACGCTTGTCGTCTGTAGTCTGATTGATGATGCGAAGACATGCACCATTCCTAACATATCGATTCGCAACAACCTCTACCTCTTGTGAAACATCATAAAGAGAAAGGGTAAAGAACCTGACACAGAAGATACTCTGATCAATTTAGAGATATCAAAAACCTTCGATATGGTCTACCACCGTTACTTGGCGGTTGTCACCCCCTCTTTGAAGGTTGGAACGTTACAATGTGCAGCGATATCTGCTTTGTGGTTAGAGTAAGTGACTGCTTATCGGAACCGTCCAATATAATGGATTCGAACTTTCAAAGTTGTTCCTTCTCATCTTTTCTGTTTGTATTGACTGTAGACCTACAATTGTGTAGACTAAAGACATTGAGGACCAACCCTCACGAACTACGATGCCAAAGATCTGTTCCGTCGTATGCGCACGACATCACCGTAATAATATCCGATACCAAGTACATCGACGTGACTGGCACCGCACTATTGGATTACGAGGTGATGACAGGAACCAAAGTCAATCAGGAAAACTGTATGGAAATACCCCTGGAAGGGATTGTTCTATACAGTTAAACAATGTTATGGGGCGCTAACAGAATGACTGGTTAAATTGCAATAGGTATGGTTCGATCCAGTGATAAACTGAATTGAGCAGTGGAAGATATTCCTTAAAAGTCAAACAACTGTGGCGAATGCCTACATATTCTCCGCCATCTATTACTGCTTAACCACCTTGCCCTCTCCCTACTCATATCTAACCAGACTGGAGTGTCTGTTCTTTCGTTTGTTTTTTTTTTAAATGACATGTACCACTTGTCAGGTGCTCTATTTGCTGAGCTTTGGTATCTCGCAAAAGCTTTGATATCTCAAGCAATTCTTTGATAGTGAACGGGTGTGGCCACCGTTTCTTAGACAGCTTGTCTCTGTGACAGGGCTGCAGTCCTGGGCCAAGCACAGATCAAAACAAAGCACTTGGTGCTTGGAATGTCATCAAGTACTCAGAGTCCTCTGTCTGTCAGACAAGCAGTAAATAGAATCCTACGTTGGCAATCTGAAGAGGATAAGTAATAGGCAAAAGCGACGGCATTCTCGGGTAGACGCCGGCCGGCAATAAAAACCAACTGGCTGGTCTATTCCAGAGGATTTTCGAGTCGGGGTCCATGAATAATTTTCAGTAATCCCTGGCCTGACAATGTTACCCCGGAGCATGGCTAGTTCGAGGTAAATTCTACAGCCACAGAAATGCCACCAGCTCTGCATGGCCGAGATGCGGGCACTAGTCCGGGACTCGAACATTACTGACTTGTGGAGTTATGTAGAACGGCTGCCAACACGTGTAGAACGGGTCCGGCTAATCAGCTAAGGTCATCATGGGTACTACTTAAGAACAGTGGTCCCGGTGTGCGTACTCGCGTACTCACGCATCCGCGCTAGCTAGTCGTGACTGGTCGATCCTACAACGACTACCTAGCAAAGTAAATAAAACACAAAATAAATATTTTTTTTTACACAAAGTAAATAATTTTTCTAAACAAAGTAAATAAAACACAAAAATACAAAGTAAATAATTTTTCTAAACAAAGTAAATAAAACACAAAAACGCAAAGGATCGACTAGTCACGACTAGCTAGCGCGGATGCACGAGTACACGAGTGCGCGCACTGGGACCACTGTTCTCAAGTAGCACCGTCATCATGTGGTCTGAGTGCGATTCGACTACCATTTCTCTTGCAGTTCAAACAACGAGATGTGGTGCACCCGAGCACTGTATACAATAATTTCATTATTATTTTAAGATGAAGGCGCTCTTGTTTGACGGAGATTTGACTGCCATTTCTAGCAAGCTGGACAAACAAGACGTAACTTTCGAGAAGACGTAAAGGTAATGTAAGGGAGATAACTCTAAGCAGTAAATTGCTCTTTAATTGAACAGATGTTTGCTTGTGAGAAATGGCTGCGATTGACAAAGTCCGGATTCTTGTGACGGGAGACTCAGGTAAAGTTTCGATCGTTTACTACAGATATGCTTTAAAGAAATAATTTACTATAACCATAATTATATTTATTATTACTATGATTACCATTATTGTTATTATTATATCATCTGTCTGCTTTGTTGAATGGCAAACATTGATTTACGAAGTTAATTAACTTCACTGCTTTGTCCACGTTTGAGGTTTTGTGGTGTTTTCGTAACTTTCCTTTAATATCACGTATTTGATTTATGTATACGGTAATATTTTCACACTTGTACTGAATATAGCGGAGCTTGCCATACGCAAGGGGGATAGAAATACTGCGATTGTTTAATTAACAGTAAACGTGTTTTTAATGGTAACCAGTATACGGGTAGTGTCACCAATTAGCGCATTAATTAAGAAGGTATTCTTCAGTATACACACACACACACGCAGCATCGATTCATATAAAGCGACTGGCAAGAGTGAGAATGTAATCAATTCGTGTATTAAACGTGCACCTGAGCACTGTATACAAATAATTTCATTCTTATAACACCTAACAGTAACGTAGCTGTTTCATCCACGAACTTCTGTGATTAATAGTTCGCTTCACAACAACGAAGTTTCAAGTTCGATTCCAGTGTGCGGTATCTTCAGCATGTTTATTATTATTTGTATCGATGCGAGTTGATCGAAGGCTTGTGATTGAGATTTGGTTGGCGGAAACTGTGTAAAAAAAGCCCGTGCGATGGATCGTACCTGTTTTGGGGTGTTAAACTTAATCCGTTTCCCCTGTATGATTCGCAGGGTCCACTCTGTTGTAAACTTTCTTTCACAAAGTTCTGGAAAGCAAATTTACTTGGTTTGATGTGGAAGCATCATTATTGTTTATGGTTCAGCCAAGCACGATAATGGCCAAGTGAACAGTTGTCAGATTCATGTCACACCATTTCTTTTAAAAAAACTCTTTCATGGTTGATTTGGTGTTGGTATTATTTGACTTCTTTTAGGAAATTTTAAGCTGTTTTGGGGAGGTTAAGCATCATCGTTTAATGTCTGCTTCCCATGATGATGTTAAACGATGATGATGCTTAACCTCCACAAAACAGCTTGAAATTTCCTAAAAGAAATCAAATAATACCAACACCAAATCAACCATGAAAGAGTTTTTTTTTAAAAATGGCGTGACATGAATCTGACAACTGTTCACTTGGCCATTATCATGCTTGGCTGAACCATAAACAATAATGATGCTTCCACATCAAACCAAGTAAATTTGCTTTCCAGAACTTTCTAGCACCCCACATCCTCCAAACACTTTCCTCCTGCCCTCTTCTACACCACACCTAATTATCATTCCATACAGGTCTAATTCCAGCATGCCCCTTCCCGATTGAGGAAATATTTATTGGGGGTTGCTTGGCCCATTTCTAGTGTGGCTGTTTGCATTTATATTATATGATTGTAGACAAATGCATACAGGTGTGGCTGTGCGGTAAGTAGCTTGCTTACCAACCCCATGGTTCCGGGTTCAGTCCCACTGCGGGGCACCTTGGGCAAGTGTCTTCTTCTATAGCCTCAGGCCGACCAAAGCCTTGTGAGTGGATTTGGTAGACGGAAACTGAAAGAAGCCTGTCGTATATATGTATATGTATATATATGTGTGTGTGTGTGTCTGTATTTGTCCCCCTAGCATTGCTTGACAACCGATGCTGGTGTATTTAGGTCCCCGTCACTTAGCAGTTCGGCAAGAGAGCCCGATAGAATAAGTGCTAGGCTTACAAAGAATAAGTCCTAGGGTCAATTTGCTTGACTAAAGGCGGTGCTCCAGCATGGCCACAGTCAAATGACTGAAACAAGTAAAAGAGTATGTAACCATGTATGCACATACTGTACCAATACTGCAAAAAAACACACCAGGCAAACCCTGTAAAGTGTTTGGCATTAAGAAGGGCATCCAGCAAACATTACAACCCAGTGCTATCCTCTGGCTCATCAGATCATGTCAAACTGTCCAATCCATGCCAGTATTGAAGACAGATATTAAATGGTGATGACATATATGTATGTGTGTATCTATCTGTGTATCTACCTATGTATCTCTCTCTCTCTATCTATCTATCTATCTATCTATCTATCTATCTATCTATCTATCTATCTATCTATCTATCTATCTATCTATCTATACATGTGTGTGTGTGTGTCCATATCTGTATTATAAATATTTATGCATACAGTTATATTTTTCAGGCGTTGGTAAAACATCACTTGTACAGCTTCTCTGCCATGGTGAAGCAACAAATAACCCAGCCTACACAATTGGTTGTTCTGTAGAGGTTGCTGTAAGTATCCATACATCAACACTTGCTTACAATGGCATTATACCAATACCCTAATCCCCATGACTGAATCTGGTAAAGAATTAAAGAAAGTTTTTCAAACAAGAAGGCAGAGTCTAAAATCATGATACCTTAAATGTAAATCTCGCTGTTGAAAGTATTTAATAAGAAAGAACTCAAGACTCTGTTGCCTTGTGGGAGATAACCATGCTCAGTATTTAGAAAAGGAACATGTGGGGACTTTATAATATGTACCCAGGAATGGGTGTATGGTTGAGAAGTTAGCTTCTTGATTGTATGGTCTTGGTTTACTCCCACTGTGTGACAGGTTGAGTATATGCCTTCTGCTATAGCTCCAAGCCAGCCAATACCTTCTGAGGAATTTGATAGATGGTAACTGCAGGAATCTCATGTGTGTGTGTGTGTGTTTCATCATCATCATCGTGTAACGTCCATTTTCCATGCTAGCATGGGTTGGACGGTTCGACCGGGGTCTGGGAAGCCAGGAGACGGCACCAGGCTCCAGTTTTATCTGGCAGTGTTTCTACAGCTGGATGCTCTTCCTAACACCAACCACTCCGTGAGTGTAATGGGTGGTTTTTATGTGCCACCGACACAGGGGCCAGAGGAAGCTGGCAAACGGCCATGATTGGATGGTGCTTTTACGTGTTACCGACACAGATGCCAGTCAGGTGGCACTGGCATCTGCCACGTTTGGACGGTGCTTTTAACGTGTTACTGGCACGGGTGTCTTAACTATTGATTTTCCACATTTATCATAGAGTGAATTGAAAATGAGGTTTACATTTCCTTGTTGACATTGCAACCAGCTGCTCTGTTCTGTCAAAGATCTTTTGAAACAAAGAATCTGTTACTAAAAAAAATAGGTAAAGGCTGGCAATAGGAAGAGTATCCAACCATAAGACTTTGCCACAAGCCATGATTAATTCCCCATCCACACCTGTACTTGCATGAAAACATGAACATTGGATAAAAGGAACTTATGAAAAGTATGAGTGCACAAGACATGCAATAACATCATGGATGGACAGACAGGTGGCCAGATGGATGGATGGATGGATGGATGGATGGACGGACGGACGGACGGACGGCCGGGCGGGTGGGTGGGTCTCCCTACGTACCTAGCAAAATAAGTAGATAGATAGATAGCAAATGATGGAAAAGAAAATAGAGAGGTAATAAACTGAATACAGATGGCAGACATGGTTCTTCCAATTTTCTTTTTTATTTCTTTTTCTTGAGTCCTAGGACTTGTAAAGCCAATTACCCTAGCATACAAGTAACCAAGATCACAACATTCCTCTGAACAGGATGCCAATATGTTGCAGGGTTGAAGGCCAGCAATTTTGAGGAAGGATGACTGGCGTCTGTGCTAGCGGGGTGCAAAGAGCACCATCCGAGCGTAATTGTTGCCAGAGCGGCTAACTGGCTTCCATGCCGGTGGCACGTAAAAGTCACCATTCGAGCGTGATCGTTACCAGCATCGCCTTACTGGCACCTGTGCCGGTGGCATGTGTAAAAGATTCGAGCGAGGTCGTTGCCAGTACCGCCTGACTGGCCCCGTGCTGGTGGCACGTAAAAGCACCCACTACACTCTCGGAGTGGTTGGCGTTAGGAAAAGCATCCAGCTGTAGAAACTCTGCCAGATCAAGATTGAAGCCTGGTGCAACCATCTGGTTCACCAGCCCTCAGTCATTCATCCAACCCATGCTAGCATGGAAAGCGGACGCTAAACGATGATGATGATGACTCAAGTTGATTCCTGTGATTCTAGTACTTGACTGGCACTTTATTTTACCAACCCCTAAGAGACGAAAGGAAAAATTAACCTTAGCATGATTTGAACCCAGAATGTCAAAAGACAAGAAATACCACTAAGCATTTTTGTCCGATGTGCTAACGATTCTGCCAGCTTTCCATGAATCGTCTTCCCATATTTAAGTCTTGTTTTCTATGTTATGGCATCCTTTGTGTTAGTAATTCTTTGACTATTTCTATCTTTCTATCTTCACACATGGGACAACAACCACACAGTTACATGAATACAAAGCAGGAACTGCTGATGAACGCACATACTTTGTTGAATTGTGGGACATTGGTGGCGCTACACAGCACAAGAATAGCAGATACATTTTTTACAACCCTATTCATGGTAGGTCAAAATTTCACTCACCTTTTTAACATATATTAGCATATTGCTGAATGCGTTTTCTGAATATTTATGCATGAATATGAATATTTATATATGTGTTCATTTGTGTGTAAACCATTATTATAATTAGTGGCATGCCTTATATGGGTAATGGTGTAGTTGATGTCGTGTTGTTGTTTAGTGATTGGTTAACTTATAATTGTATTTGTTCAGCTCTAAGGCGGCGAGCTGGCAGAAACGTTAGCACGCCGTATGTATATATGTATATATATGTGTGTGTGTGTGTGTGTAGTAAATGCTGGTGTATTTACGTCCCCGTCACTTAGCGGTTCGGCAAAAAGACCGATAGAATAAGTACTGGGCTTACAAAGAATAAGTCCCGGGGTCGATTTGCTCGACTAAAGGTGGTGCTCCAGCATGGCTGCAGTCATATGACTGAAACAAGTAAAAGAGTAAAAGAGTATATATATATATATATATATATAAATTTATTCACACATGTATGTGTGTGTGTGTGTGTAGTAATTATATTCTGTTTGTTAAATGTGTGTGTGATGAAGTTTAATTCAATGAAATTTTGCTATTCTAATAATTCATATCCACTCCCCGCTTTACAAAATTGACCTCACCCTTCACTCACCATGATTGAATAATTCATAATGCGAGGAATTTAAAACAAAACTTCCAGGTCAAAATTATGAGTTAATATTATATTTCGATCTTTTAACTTTGACCGGCAGATTTTTTAAATAATTTCTTGTAACTAAACAGTTTTATACTGGTAGAATGTGTCACATAAAACATCTTTTTCTCTTGGCTTTCTTGAGAAAATTCTGTAGTTTGTAAGCTATTTCTTGTTTAATTTCTCCTATTTCGGCAATTTCAACCAATCAATGACGTCTATTGAGGTGAATACAATTACTGCTGTTGTTTGCCAACAAGTTCAACAACAACTTCCGGCGGTGTCAATTTCGTTTAAGAAACAGATTGAAACGCAATAGAAAAGATCGATACTAGGGTCATAATTATGGGTGGACACTAAATGAGGGAACGGTTTTGTTATCCATCTCTGTTTACGGGTGACCCCTCAGTTTATGGCCACAAAATGTTTATAGATCCTTATATTTGATTGCAATAAAGATAGATAAGCGTATGAAATATACTGCTGATATTTAGCTACAAAATGTGTGCAAATAGGTGCAGGAGTGGCTGTGTGGTAAGTAGCTTGCTAACCAACCACATGGTTCCGGGTTCAGTCCCACTGCGTGGCATCTTGGGCAAGTGTCTTCTGCTATAGCCTCGGGCCGACCAATGCCTTGTGAGTGGATTTGGTAGACAGAAACTGAAAGAAGCCTGTCGTATATATATATATATGTATGTATGTGTGTGTATATGTTTGTGTGTCTGTGTTTGTCCCCCTAGCATTGCTTGACAACCAATGCTGGTGTGTTTACGTCCCCGTCACTTAGCGGTTCGGCAAAAGAGACCGATAGAATAATAAGTACTGGGCTTACAAAAGAATAAGTCCCGGGGTCGATTTGGTCGACTAAAGGCGGTGCTCCAGCATGGCCGCAGTCAAATGACTGAAACAAGTAAAAGAGTAAATAGAAGGAAAAATGGGTATCACAATATATTCAAGGTCATATTTTACTTGAGTAAATTAAATGCTAGTTCTTGAAAATTTCATCTCATTCAAAACTTTATACTGTACACATCATTCAGCATCCCCATCCATGTTTGACTCATCTCAATCCATACCATTTGCCTTATCTGACTTATTTCCCTTAGATACATTATATATTACCGTAAATCCTCAAGTATAGTCCGCCCTTGAGTATAATACGCAAAGGATTTTTAGGGGGCTACGCACCCCTTCTCTAACTTGAGTCAAGGAGGTCTATATAACGTCCTGGGTTTTTTTAAATGTATACAGTAACGTCCTTTATTATTATTGTATATATAACATAATGCAAACGTGTAGCTTTTTTGTGCATTTTGTTTGCAGAAAATAAAGAAATAACAGTAATAACGTTTAATAAATGTTGTTTACTGCAAGTTATGGATGATTCTTTTATGACTTCATTGCTTTCAGGCTTAGCTTAAGGTATTTTCGCGCCCGACATCACAAAATGCGTTTGAATAAACATTGCCGGACAGCAAATAAAGACTCGAACATTGCTTAGAAAATAATTTTCATTTTTAACTTCGTATATAGTATGCACTAGGGATTTTGACCTATAAATTTTGGGAAAAAAATGCAGATTATACTCGAGGATTTACGGTACTTCTTTATAAATTAGTGTTGGTCTCTCTTTCGGTTGTCCTTTTCTCCTTTTTCTAATACAATGAGGTTTGATATGAACAGACAGTACAGTGTTCACTTACACACTGCTCCATTGATTTGTAAAACTTTGTCGAAGGAGTGGCTGCGTGGTAAGTAGCTTGCTTACCAACTGCATGGTTCCGGGTTCAGTCCCACTGCATGGCATCTTGGGCAAGTGTCTTCTGCTATAGCCCCGGGCCGACCAATGCCTTGTGAGTGGATTTGGTAGACGGAAACTAAAAGAAGCCCATCGTATATATGTATTATGTACATATATATATATGTATGTTTGTGTGTCTGTGTTTGTCCCCCAACATCGCTTGACAACCAATGCTGGTGTGTTTATGTCCCCTGTCACTTAGCAGTTCGGCAAAAAGAGACCAATAGAATAAGTACTGGGCTTACAAAGAATAAGTCCCGGGGTCGATTTGCTCGACTAAAGGCGGTGCTCCAGCATGGCCGCATTCAAATGACTGAAACAAGTAAAAGAGTAATATGAAACTAAAACATAATCAGTGTACAGAGAGAGAGAGAGAGAGAGAGAGAGAGAGGCAGGGAGAGAAAAAGGGGAGAGAGGATGAACTCATCCTTTTGTTTCATAAATTGAGTTGTCAGTCCTTTTTTCCATTCTTTCCAGGAATTATTCTTGTTCACGACTTGACAAATCGGAAATCTCACCAGAACTTAAGGAAATGGTTGACAGAAGTTTTAAACAAAGGAACCAGTAAAGGAAACAGCAGAGAATACAATGAGTAAGCAGGGATTTCCAAATCCATTCTGTTTCTGCTTCAGCCATTCACTCTCATTACTAAGGTCACTTTTTTGGGGTCATCATCATCATCATCATCATCAACATTATGTATATGGCGGTGCCCCAGCATGGGCACAGCTCATAAGCTGAAACTAGAATCAATCAATCATATGTATGATTTAGTCTGTCAAAATCACAAGTCTCACTTAATATTATTGATGTATTATAGCAAAAGTTGCAGATAAAATGTCCTTTTGTGTACATTCCAGCCCTCTACAATCTGAGTTACGTTGTGCCAGTGTCACGTAAAATGCACCCACTACACTCTCGGAGTGGTTGGTATTAGGAAAGGCATCCAACTGTAGAAACTCTGCCAGATCAAGACTGAAGCCTGGTGCAGCCATCTGGTTCGCCAGACCTCAATCAAATCGTCCAACCCATGCTAGCATGGAAAGCGGACGTTAAACAATGATGATGATGATTATGATGTCACCTTTGCTTTTCATATTTTCTGTTGATAAATAAATTTACAGTCCACTATATTGATTGATTTCTCTCTCTCTCTCTCTCTATCATCATCATCATCATCATCATCGTTTAACGTCTGCTTTCCATGCGGTTCAACTGGGGTCTGGGAAGCCCGAAGGCTGCACCAGGCCAGTCAGATCTGGCAGTGTTTCTACAGCTGGATGCCCTTCCTAACGCCAACCACTCCGTGAGTGTAGTGGGTGCTTTTTATGTGCCACCGACACAGGTGTCAGACGAGGCTGGCGAACGACCACGCTTGGATGGTGTTTTTTATGTGCCACCGACACAGGTGTCAGACGAGGCTGGCGAACGGCCTCTCTACATATATATATATATCTCGTACTTGTAATTCATAAGGCCAACCTTGTGACTTTGTTTCATAAGTACATGTGTCCAGGTATTAATTATATATTAATTTCAGAAATAAGAATTTAGTTGGTCAACCATCTTATTCCTTGATTGATGATTAAAAACAATTACTGGTCAAGAACTGAGATTGATCTAATCAACCATTCTTTCCCATTAGGATTTGCAGGATTGTACCTATCTTAGAAATTGATATTTTATTGATTAAATATTGTATAATTGTCCAAAATCTTCTGCCCTCCTATCATCTTTATATCTTTATCAGATCTATTTGCTTTTAGTCAAGTAATGATTGTTTTCTTTTCTAGATGTGATTTTGATCCTGAACAATTTGCTGGTAACCAGATACCAATAATGGTAGTAGGAACCAAAGTTGATCTAGCACAAAGTCTGCGAGACAATTTTCTCTCCAAACGCTCAACAGTTGCTGAGGAATGCGGTGCAGGTGAAATAAACTTAGTAAGTCAATATTATCTGGGATTTATTTCTCACGGTTAGTGACTGATGGATTGTATCTGTTTGGTGATTAATATGTTTGATAGGTATAACACAGATCATTATAATAATAATAATAATAATAATAATAATTGTGTACAGTGCTCAGGTGCACTACAACTCATCTAAAGTGTATATATAATCAGGTGTAGTTTCGGCGGATTTCGGAAAGCATGAGGGCCTTAAAGGATGCAGTGTCATGGCAGTCAACAACTGATGCAGGCAGTTTATTCCATGCTTCAGCAACTCTGTATCATCATCATCATCATCGTTTAACGTCCGCTTTCCATGCTAGCATGGGTTGGACGATTTGACAGGGCTGGTGAGCCAGATGGCTGCACCAGGCTCCAATCTTGATCTGGCAGAGTTTCTACAGCTTGATGCCCTTCCTAACGCCAACCACTCCAAGAATGTAGTGGGTGCGTTTACATGCCACCGGCACGGGTGCCAGTCAGGCGGTACTGGCAACGACCTCGCTCGAATCTTTTACATATGCCACCAGCACAGGTGCCAGTAAGGCAATGCTGGTAACGATCATGCTCAAATGGTGTCTTATGCCACCGGCATGGAGGCCAGATAGCCGCTCTGGCAACGATCACACTCGGATGGTGCTCTTAATACCCTACTAGCACGGGGCTCGAGTGCCAGTAAGACAAAGAAAAATAGGGTTATAAATAAAGGAGCATTTCAGTGGATTGTGATACTGTTGGTGTAATGTATGTGTCAGTGGTATGATGAAGGCAAACAAGAAAGAGTATACAGTGTACTTGAAGAGACTATGGAATATGTAATTCGATGACTGGCATCCGTGCTAGCGGGATGCAAAGAGCACTATATGAGTGTGATCGTTGACAGAGCAGCTAACCGGTTTCCATGCCAGTGGCACATAGAAGGGCACCATTAAAGTGTGATCATTACCAGCGTCGCCTTACTGGCACTTGTGCCCGTGCTAGTAGGGTGCCAAGAGCACCATCCAAGCGTGATTGGTGCCAGAGCAGCCAACTGGCTTCCATGCCGGTGGCACATAAAAGGGCACCATTCGAGCGGGATCATTACTAACGTTGCCTTACAGGCACCTGTGCCGGTGGCATGTGTAAAAAATTTGAGCGAGGTCATTGCCAGTGGCACATAAAAAGCACCCACTACACTCTTGGAGTGGTTAGCATTAGGAAGGGCATCCAGCTGTAGAAACTCTGCCAGATCAAGATTGGAGCCTCGTGCAGCCATCTGATTCGCCAGTCCTCAGTCATTCGTCCAACTCATGCTAGCATGGAAAGCGGATGTTAAACAATGATGATGATGATGAACGTGATGTTATAGAGTAGTAGTGGCTGGCAGGACTATATGGTGTATGTGTTAGTTGTATGATGTTGGTAGAGGACCTGTAGAGACAGGAATGACTGTTTCAGAAGTGTTGTATGGTAGTGAATACAGAGAGCTAAGTTTGATGATGGCTTGCCTCCTAGTTGTATTTATCATGTGAGCTTTGAATAACATCAAGTTTTTGCATTGCCAACTTATGAATTTTCGTTGTTGACAAATTTCTAAATTGCATGAATTTTTTATTGACTTTCATGTATAAAGTTAGCTTCTTTATTTTGTTTGCAGTTTTAAGTTAGTTATGGGTGACTTCTCTTGCTGTATTACACTAAATATAGTGAAGTCAGAAGGCTTAAGTGTTGTATGTTTTGCATTTTGGTGTACATGATGCTACTGGTCTTCTGTTACCATTTTGTGACCACTAAAGAGCTGTAATTTGTACTTTATGCCTTTTACTTTATGTTGTGTTTGATGCTAATGAACTCTATGCTTGACATGCTTAATCAAATATTGGCTTATCACTTACTTTGTTGGTTGCTTTAATTGTGAATTTATCTTGTCCCAAGTATTGTCAACCTATAATTTTCAAGTCAGATTTCTCTGCCAGCCAGTAATTTACGAATATGGCTTCTCTTGAACATGAGGTCTTCATTCATTTACTACAGTCTGGTGAAAAAGTGAACATTTTCTCAAATGTGATTTTTTTTTTGTATCTTGGATTGTTACTCCAAGATAGTTTATGGCTAGGAACTTGGACTTGGAGAGGATAATGGAATTGGACAGTTTGGGGGATGGACAAAGTTGACACAAGTGCTAAAAGTTGCTATCCTCTGCCTGAAAAAGAGAAAATAGAGCAGCATTTCCAATATGGAACCATATTCCAAACAGAATGCAAATTGCTCTCCTAAACTTACCCAAAACACTGTCCTTATGAATAGTTCATCTTAGAACTTTCAGAACACAATTTTTTGGCAAAGATATAGTCAGTATTACCTAAATTGCTCTGAATACTACGATTCAAAGCTAGGATTGAATGAAACCTAAGGATTAAAGGAAAATTGATGTGTTGTGGTTGTGGAGAACAACTATTCAAGATGAAAATGCTAGAGGTTAAGTATATTGGTCAGTTGACTTAAATCAACTTATTATCCCAGGCACTAAATGTATTCGTTAGCTCACACTAATGAGCAAATCCATGTTTCTATTGCAGGATTGTAAACAAAAGAAATTCCTGGCTCCTGGATCTACCAATGCAGTAAAGGTGGCCAAATTTTTTGATAAGGTATTATTATACACTTAACCCCTCTTCCTACTTGTATTTTGACCAGGCATCTCAGCAACATCACTCTACATTCCTCAGTTACTCCTCTCATTAAGTTTCATACCACAGTTCAATGGGTGATATTCAGAAAAGAGGATGTCTGACCACCAAAAGGTCAACCTAAGACGTTTAAATGCTACTAAGGCCATTCAGGTCATCTTACTGTGTAATACTGCTTGCCTCAGTCTGCCCCACTAATATCAGGTACATCTCCTAATTTACAGCTGAGTGGTTAATGTTCGCAACTGGTATCCAATTATAAGCACAAACTTTGTAACAGGGTACAACTGTCTATGTTAATGCGAGTGGGAGGGTTTAACCCTTTAGTGTTTAAACCGGCTGTATCCGGCCCAAATATTCTACACATTTTATGCTCAAACTGGCCAGAACATGCATCTCACACCTACCCTGCAATGTCATTCTAAAAATAAGCAATTGCATCTTTCCTATTTTGAAGGTACAAAGTAATATCAGATAAATTTTTTTAAATGTGAATAAATAAGGGTTACTGTTGACAAATTAATCTGAACGCTAAAGGGTTAAAACTGTAAAAAGGCATTTTCCACTTTATTGTTTTAACCCTTTCATTACTCTATTTATTTTGAGATGTTCTGTGTTTCATCCAATTAATTTTAAATATAACAAAGAATTTAGTAAAATAGCTAAGTTATCATTGAGCTAGTGTTAGGAACATAAATTGTGACTAAGGTTTGGTGAAAGATTTTAAATCAAAACTTATGAAAACAAGACATTCGTACTACAGAGCCAAGGCCGGTTTTGGCCGGGTTGGTAACGAAAGAGTTAATTAGTTAGTCTGAGAGAGAGAAGGTAATGCTAATAACCTGTATAAACCCTCATAGATGCAGGTGAGGTATGGTTAACTACTGGAAGTTAGTCTCATCTATTGAAGCCATCTACTACCTCTGGCTTCCCCCTCACAGTTGATGGAGTCTTTTCTGTGCATTTTTGGTGTTTATTGTACCTGTGCATCTTCCACACACAAAAGTTATTTTCCCTGTTAACCTTCCCCTGATATTGCTGCACCTCTTATATGTCCATAGCTTACACCAGCTGCATCTTATGGAGTTTCTACCTACCCCTTTTCTACAGATCGAGCAGAGCCATCTACCTGAAGGGATCCTCTTGTTAATATTGTTATGCATGTCATGTTGCTGTTGTTGTTATTGATAGCTGGTTCATCCTATTTATAAAACTGGTTAAAACAAGGGCTTGTATGTTATTTATCTATCATTTTTGAAAAACAGCCGAAACAACAAAAGAGAACACAGCCACACAAGTGACCAGGACTTTGTGATTGCTCCATACTTAGTATGATTTGGTATGGTTTCTACAACTGGATGCCCTTCCATCTTCCATATATCTTTCTTAAACTTCCTCTTTTTCCTAGGCATCCTCTTCTGAGAGTCCATAATACATCCTCACCCAACACTTATCCTCTGTTCACATTTCCATACCAGCACAGTCATCTCTACACTATACATTAGTTGATCTCTTCACTGACTAGCCACTCACCCGGCCCATTTATGATCTGTCTCTCATATAGTTTAATATTACACATCCACAGTCACTTCATTCCTCCACGGCCTCTATATACATTCTATATCCACTGTCCATGAGAAACAGTATGATTTCAAAATGTGCTTCAACTACTTCTATTCCTTATCAGCTATGTGGGTTTTTTGGTGTTTTTTTTTATTACAGACATTTAATGAAATCACTTAGTCAACAGACACTTTGATGTGGTTTATGAATTTGCTCATGTTTAAGGGAGCCAGCTTGTCTTAATTTAATGTTATTTCTGTTTCGTTGCAGGTTATTGAGCGCAGGTTTTACAACCGAGAACTGGGAGGCCAGGTAAGTAGATGATCTCAAGTCTATTGGAACTCTCTACATAGATATGCTTGCTTTCTTCTCGTAGTACAACTAAGTAGTCCTTTTGTGTTATCTGACATATTCAGTCGTCAATCTGAAGCAATTAAGCAATAGGACTCTGTATTACACGAGCGTGGGGTTATGAGAAATGGTTGAAGGCGAGCTGGCAGAAACATTAGCACGTCGGGCGAAATGCTTAGCGGTATTTTGTCTGCCATTACGTTGTGAGTTCAAATTCCGCCGAGGTCAACTTTGCCTTTCATCCTTTCAGGGTCGATAAATTAAATACCAGTTACGCACTGGGGTCGATGCAATCGACTTAATACCTATGTCTGTCCTTGTTTGTCCCCTCTGTGTGTAGCCCCTTGTGGGCAGTAAAGAAATAGGTTGAAGCATAGCCTAATCATTGAGACAGTGGTCATGAATGACAATGATGTATATGTGAGCTGGTGGGCTGGTTGTAGGATACTGGACAGCTGATGGTGTAGCATAGGATAGTGTAGTAGGTGTAATAGACATTAAGGCAATAGTGTAGTGCAGTATAGTCAGTGAGGGTGTGGACAGATGGGGGTGTGATATGGTATAATCAGTGGACGTAGACAATGTTGTGTGGGGTGGTAGTGGTACACAGCTCTCACACCGTTACACATATTTCTCATCCACAGTTACATGTACACGTATACATATCTTATTGTGCACACAGTTTCACATTGACGTACACGCCTTCACTCACACATACACATCACTATTATGAGCTTGAGCTCCCTCATCTGGTGGTCAGTGCAGAAGCTAGGGATGGATGAGTGGTTGGCAAGAGCTGTACAAGCCATGTACAGGGATGCTGTCAGTAAGGCGAAATCTGGCAACAAGTATAGCAATGGATTCAGTATACAGGTAGGAATTCACCAAGGATCAATTCTTAGCCCACTCTTGTTCATCATAGACCTCCAGGCTGTAACAGAAGAATTTGACAGGATGCTCTTAGGAGCTTCTCTATGCTGATGACCTTGTTCTTGTAGCTGAATCACAACCAGAACTAGCGAAGAAATTTCAGGTGTGACAGCAAAGTCTGCAATCAAAGGGCCTTAGAGTTAATTTAGCAAAGAACAAAATTCTAGTAAGAAGGAAAACAGACAAATCACAAATCCCTTCAGGGAGATAGCTCTCCTTGATATGCAGAAAATGTGTAGGTAGAAACTCCGTAAGGTGAACCCAGAGTGAGCTAGGGACACATAAAAACTGTGACAGTATCAGAGGAAGGTTAAGATGTAAAATACAACCAGTATTCTTTATGGAGTGGTTGGCATTAGGAAGGGTATCCAGCCATAGAAATCAAACCAAAACAGACAATTGGAGCCTGGTGCAGCTCTCTGGCTTACCAGTTCCAGTCAAACCATCCAACCCATGCCAGCATGGAAAGCAGATGCTAAATGATGATGAATCTGTGGCCATATTGAATTTCACACACATGTATATTTTCTTTCTCTCTGTCTCACACACACACCCGCACATATACCTGTCACTATTTCATACAAATGTTCAATTAACCTTATTCATCTTCTCTATAGGCAGCCATGTATTCAGGCTTCGTTAGAAGAACTTAGTCTCAGGTGAGACGTTACTACTTTCTATGATTACCTAAAGTAGCTTGTCTCAGGTGGACCATCACTTTTTTTTATGATTATTTAATCTACTTTGTTTCAGGTAAGACATCACTACTTACTACAATAACCTAACTTAGCTTGTCTCAGGTGAGATATCACTGCTTTCTAAGGTAGCCTAACTTAGCTTGTTTCAGATGAGACATCACTGCTTACTGTTATTAACTTCTTTACCTGGTCTTTCAGGTGAAATTTCTAGGAAACACTGGTAAATGTATGATTTTGGTATGGCTTTTCTTCTTTGGTTGTATTCATTACGGAGATGTACTTGCATAGCAAGTGATTTGATCTGAGATCGTGTGCTGGAACGAAAACAATTGCAGCGTGTTAGGTGTTTATAAGCCATTTAAGAAACACACAAAACCCATTAGATTCACTTCAACATTTAAGTTTAATTTGTCAAAATATTTTTGTCGCTTTGAGACCGTGACCTGTTCACTGACAAAAATCCGAGATGCAGCACGGATTTTTGTCAGTGAACAGGTCGCGGTCTCAAAGCGACGAAAATATTTTGACAAATTAAACTTAAATGTTGAAGTGAATCGAACAGCTTTTGTGTGTTTCTTAAATGGCTTACAAACACCTTCCACGCTGCAATTGTTTTATTCATTTTTCTACTGAAAATTATTTGAACTTTGTAACAAGATTTTCATCAATCAGTAAGTGTGGAGTTCCGTTTGAGTTATTCCAAATTTCAGAACTTCCACTGATCAGCAGGGGTAAGTGTTTTTGTGATGGTTAGTGTCAATATTAAGAAAGAAGCTAACCTCACACACACCTTCTTGTAAGCAGGGCCTCTACAAGTGGAATTCAGCCAGTACTTTAGTTCCAGGAGCCAGAGAGCTAAGTAGGGGCCTATGAATATCTGAAGGCTCTTCCCTCAGAAATAAAAAATCTCACAGCTCCCTCGAATATTTAAAAGACATCCCACCTCCCTATATTCCCAGGGCTCTAAAACTGTCTTGTTCCACCTTACTCTTTTACTTGTTTCAGTACATTTGACTGTGGCGATGCTGGAGCACTGCCTTCAGTCAAGCAAATCAACCCCGGGACTTATTCTTTGTAAGCCCAGTACTTATTCTATCGGTCTCTTTTACCGAACCGCTAAGTGACAGGGACGTAAACACACCAGCATCAGTTGTCAAGCAATGCTAGAGGGACAAACACACACACATACATATATATATATATATATATATATATACACATATATACGACAGGCTTCTTTCAGTTTCCGTCTACCAAATCCACTCACAAGGCATTGGTCGGCCCGGGGCTATAGCAGAAGACACTTGCCCAAGATGCCACGCAGTGGGACTGAACCCATAACCATGTGGTTGGTAAGCAAGCTACTTACCACACAGCCACTCCTGCACCTTGTAAAATTTCCTTTAGCTATTCTGCTTGTAGGGGGAGAGCAGCAGCTTTTATTTTCTCCCAGAATACATCAAACTGACTACCTTCAGCCATCATCATTATCATTCCTCTACCTATCATTATTATAATCATCTTGGTATTCAGTGTATATGAAGGTTTGCATAAGTAGTACCATCACAGAAGCACCTGCTTCATTAACACTTTTGTAGCTTTATGGTCATTATGCTATCACAGTAATGCTTCTATTACTACTATACTACTAATATTACTACACCTATGCGCAATTAACACGAAGGCATGCTGGTGACACATTAAAAGCACCGTCCAAACATGGCAGATGCCAGCACCGCCCGACTGGCGTCCGTGTTGGTGACATGTAAAAGCACCGACCGATCGTGGCCGTTTGCCAGCTTTCTCTGGCTCCTGTGCCGGTGGCATGTAAAAAGCACTCACTACACTCACAGAGTGGTTGGTTGGCGTTAGGAAGGGCATCTAGCTGTAGAAACACTGCCAGATCAGACTGGGCCTGGTGCAGCCTCCTGGCTTCCCAGACCCCAGTTGAACTGTCCAACCCATGCTAGCATGGAAAACCGACGTTAAACGATGAAGATGAGGAGGAAGAGTGGCTGTGTGGTAAGTAGCTTGCTTACCAACTACATGGTTCCAGGTTCAGTCCCACTGCATGGGACTTTGAGCAAGTGTCTTCTACTATAGCCTCAGGCCGACGGAAGCCTTGTGAGTGGATTTGATAGACAGAAACTGAAAAATCCCATCGTATATATGTATATATATATGTGTGTGTGTGTGTGTATGTTTGTATGTCTGTGATTGTCCCCCCAACATCGCTTGACAACCGATGCTGGTATGTTTACATCCCCGTAACTTAGCGGTTCAGCAAAAGAGACCGATAGCATAAGTACTAGGCTTACAAAGAATAAGTCCTAGGGTCAATTTGCTCAACTGAAAAAAGGCAGTGCTCCAGCATGGCCACAGTCCAATGACTGAAACAAGTAAAAGAGTATATATATATATACATATATATATATATATATATATGAACTTAGATATATATAAACTTAGATATATATATACACACACACTCACATATATATATGCATATTAGAGTTCAAGATCCTAGTGAATCAGGTACTTAAATGGTAAAGTCCCTGGTCTAGTCAAACGAAGGGAATCGTGTAGATTACAAAATCATAGGAACAAAAACCCACAAACCAAAGTACAGACAGATTATTATTCCAGTCGTGTATATGATTAACTGCACCTGACTGCGTATATTATGAGTCTCAAGGCTGTATTTAGGAAAAATACACGGTGCACTTAATAGACACCAGATCCACACTAATAACAGGTTCAAGGTAAGGTGAATAATCTGTAACAACAGATGGATAATGGCTCATTCGCTACAGCTGTTTCCAACGAGGATTTTATTGATTAATAGAGATGTTATGTAATGCAAAGGAAAACGACTTTTGGAATGTTTGAAACGTGTAATTCGTTTATATTCACCTGATGGTAATAGGATTTTTTCGCATGACGAAATCAATAAAAAAAAACTCATTGGAAACAGCTGTAGTGAATGAAGCATTATCTAGCTGTTGCTGTTTATTTATATATGCATGCATGTATGTATATGTTTATATATATATATAATATATATATATATATATATATACACACATGCACACACTTAAAAAAAATGACAAAGGAAAACACAATCTTGTTATGAACTGCATTAGGTTACAGTTGTTTCTGCTATAAGATGCAGTGGACTTATAATATCTGTAGTGACTTTCTCACTGTTAATACCTTCCCTATACATTATACACAAATATAATTGCCAGAGCGGCTATCTGGTCTCAATGCCAGTGGCACGTAAAAGACACCATTTGAGTGTGATCGTTACCAGCATTGCCTTACTGGCACACAAGCCCCGTGCTAGTAGGGTGCCGAGAGCACCATCCGAGCGTGATCATTGCCAGAGCAGCCAACTGGCCTCCGTGCTGGTGGCATGTAAAAGACACCATTCGAGTGTGATCGTTACCAGCATCGCCTTACTGGCACCTGTGCAGGTGGCATGTGTAAAAAGATTCGAGCGAGGTCGTTGCTAGTGCCGCCTGACTGGCCCTCGTGCCAGTGGCATGTAAAAGCACCCACTACACTCTCGGAGTGGTTGGTATTAGGAAGGGCATCCAGCTGTAGAAACTCTGCCAGATCAAGATTGAAGCCTGGTGCAGCCACCTGGTTCGCCAGCCCTCAGTCATTCGTCCAACCCATGCTAGCATGGAAAGCGGACGTTAAACGATGATGATGATGATGATGATAATTCTTTTCCAAAATAAAATGCGTTTCATATTCAACACACTCCAACCCCACCCATCCTTTAGACCCACCCTTGCTTCCACCACTCTCAACACTAACACACTACACACCACCATACCACACCACATCACACCACTCCGCACACACTAGCACTGACCACTTCCCAGCACCTACACCATCATCCACACACCTACACATGCACACGTCAAGGTCACCATCCCCCTTCCACATGCACATACACGCTCTCACATACACATGAATGTGCACCTTCATTTTGAGATCACCATTACTTTATTATCTCCCCTCTTCCTAGCTCTCTTGTGTGACCCCTCTGTCTGGCATTTGCCATGGTAGATCGCTAGCCACTAAGCCTTTTCTATTTTCTCTCCCTCTTTATTTGTGTGTTCCATCCTCTCGAAGAGCGTAGGCTCAAAATGTAAAAGATTTTCTCACTTCCCGAGCGTTAAACTAATACATCTGTTTGTTGTTTACACTCCTGTCTTCGTCTTTTGTTTTTTTGTAAATTCTCTCTCTATATATATGTATGCATTTATCTATATCATCATCACCACCATCATCATCATCATTTAACGTCCATTTTCCATGCTGGCATGGGTTGGACCATTTGACTGGGGTCTGGGAAGCCAGAAGGCCTGCTGATCCATGCTCTCAAGTTTGCCCTCCACATCTGCATCAATTGATGTTAGTCAATTGTTGTTTATCAATATTTCTCCATTTTCTGTTCACTGTAAATTTGATGCCTGATAAACTCATGTTTATCTTTGTCATTACCTGTAACCTATGAGCATAATATGCTTGCATAGGTATGTCCAGAGTTAACACAGGTTATTACACCGGTAGTATAACGGGTATTTTTATCCCTTAGATGGTTATTCCAACCTCTAACTCTACTATATATATATATATATATCATCAACATCATTTAATGCCCTTCTTTCATGCTGGCATGGGTTGGACAGTTTGACAGGAAGTGGCCAGGCAGAAGTCTACACCATATTTCTGTGTCTGTTTTGGCATGGTTTTCACAGCTGGTTGCCCTTCCTAACACCAACCACCCTACAGAGTGAGCTATACATGTATGTATGCATGTATGTATATATATATATGTGTGTGCATGTATTTATATATATATATGTGTGTATGTGTACTACACATACCCACATAATGGGCTTCTTTTTGTTTCTATCAACCAAATGAAATCCACTGATAAGGCTTTGGTTAGCTCAGGGCTGTAGTGGAAAGCACTTACCCAAGGTGCCACGCAGTGGGACTGAATTCCAGATGACATGGTTGGGAAGTGAGCTTTACAGCAACACGGCCATGATTGCACCTTAAAGTGCAATTCCTGTTGCACTTTAAGTTTTCCTGCACTCTCAGTTTCTCTCCACACACACACACACACACACACACACTGACAAAAATATTTACTATAAACGTATGGCATTACCCTGCAACTCATTTTCCTTTTTTATTAAACACTATGTAATTCAAAAATATATGTGTGCTTGCACATACATGCAAGCATGCATACATACACACACATACACATGCACTTATACACTCATACTTAGTGACGATGGTATTGATGTCATAATTGCTGTTGATGATGATGATGATGATGATGATGCCAGCAGCCACATATACACATGAATGCCCAAACACATTATTCTTCATCACAGACTGTATCATAGTTTAGCTAACCCAGTGTATCAGATTTTAACAACTACACATATTTAAGCACCCTGTCTCTAAATGTATCACATACAGTATCTCCATATACTCTATAGAATAGTACAGCAATGAAATAGAACACTGCTAAAACATCAGTAATGTGTTAATTGAACTTGGCTCCCAAAAGTGCATTATATGTTGAAATTGGCTTTTCCAGTGTACTTAATATAGTTAAGCCCAATGTACTTAGGCAACATGTCTTGCATACACAAATACACACACACACACAAACATGCAAAGCCTGAACTATACAAACACAGTTTCAGAAGTTGTGTGAAGGAATGAACATGTTACACAAACCTTTATACAGTGGTGCCTTGATTTAAGAGTTTAACCCTTTTGTTACTGTATTTATTTCGAGATGCTCTGTGTTTCTTCCAATTATTTTAAATATAACAAAGAATTTAGTAAAACAACTTAGTTATCATTAAGCTAGTGTTTGGAACATAAATTGTGACTAGGGTTTGGTGGAATATTTTAATTCAAAACCTATGAAAACAAGACATTTTACCACACTATCAGCAGCTTCTCCATCATCATCATCATCATCGTTTAACGTCCGCTTTCCATGCTAGCATGGGTTGGACGGTTCAACTGGGGTCTGGCAAGCCCGAAGGCTGCACCAGGCCAGTCAGATCTGGCAGTGTTTCTACAGCTGGATGCCCTTCCTAACGCCAACCACTCCGAGAGTGTAGTGGGTGATTTTATGTGCCACCGACAATAGATGTCCACTGTTTAGAAATTATTTTAATACCCTTGGCTGCTGTTATAGCCTTTATTGACTCCTTCTGTTTCAGTATGGTGCAGATCCTAGAAGTGCTATGCTCACACTGCTTCACCAAGTCAACTATACGCACACCTTGGTCATGTTTTTTGATAATTTCTTTCTTCAATTCAATTCACATCATTCACTTCTTCTCCGCACTGTCCTTCGCACTCTTTCTTCAGACCCATGGTTAGAAAAATGAAGTTTTGCAAAATAACTGCAAGCACAACACTGGTGCTTCTGTAGCCTACAGTGCCTAAGTAAACGTTTTATTACCCGTCTAGCTAACGATCCACTAACGATCTTTGCACTTGCTAACATTGCATGTCTGTCTAGCTGTCGAGTGAGATATGGGAGACAGAACAGATGTTACATCGTTCACTGTGGCATTTGCTATGCCAATTAGCAGCAGGCTATCTGAAGCTAGCTCATAACAAGTATTTCAGCTCACAACTCAAAACAAAAAAAATTGGCTGAGAGATGACTTGTATCTCAAAAAACTTATTAGTTGGGACACCTGTAAGTCAAGGTACCACTGTATCATCATCATCGTTTAACGTCCGTTTTCCATGCTAGCATGGGTTGGACAGTTCGACCGGGGTCTGGTAAGCCAGGAGGCTGCACCAGAGCTCCAGTCTGATTTGGCAGTGTTTCTACAGCTGGATGCCCTTCCTAACGTCAACCACTCTGTGAGTGTAGTGGGTGCTTTTTATGTGCCGCCGGCACAGGGGCCAGGAGAGGCTGGCAAACGACCACAATCGGTTGGTGCTTTTACGTGCCACTGACACGGACGCCAGTCAGGCGGTGCTGGCATCTGCCAAGTTCGGATGGTGCTTATTACGTGTCACCAGCATGGGTGTCTTAACTACAATTTCCATTTGAATTTTTATTTTGATCCGAATGTGGCCATTGCCAGCGCCGCCCCCACTGGCCTCGTGCCGGTGGCACGTAAAAAGCACCATCCGTTCGTGGCCGTTGCCAGCCTCGCCGGTGGCACGTAAAAGCACCATCCAATCGTGGCCGTTTGCCAGCCTTGTCTGGTGGCACGTAAAAAGCACCCACTACACTCTTGGAGTGGTTGGCGTGAGGAAGGGCATCCAGCCATAGAAACATTGCCAGATCAGACTGGGCCTGGTGCAGCCTTCTGGTTTCCCAGACCCCAGTTGAACCGTCCAACCCATGCTAGCATGGAAAGCGGACACTAAACGACGACGATGATGATGATGATATACTTGACTCAATAGGTCTCCTCAAGAACAGCGGGTCACTCTACGATCCAAGGTTAGCACAGCAGGCCGTCCCGCGAGCCATGAACTCACTTCATTTGTCAGGTCTTCGAATAAATAGAATTTCTTACATTGGCACTATTTAAGCTTTAAGAATGGAAGTTTGTAAACAGACGTATGACTGATATATTTAAAAAAAACTTTTATCAAACACTAACTCACACACATTTGAGTATAAAATATAATGTCGAATTCAGTCGAATTTGAACTCTGAAACAACATACTCTAAGGCATTTGTCTTTCTGATTCTCAACAATTTCCATTATCATCATCATCATCATTTATTGTCCATTTTTTTTTATTGTCCAAGGTTGGATAATTTGACAAGGACCCAATGGGTCCAAGGACTGCATTGTGCTCCAGTGTCTGCTTTTGCATGCTTTCTACAGCCTGATACCCTTCCTAATGCCAACCACTTTACAGTGTGTATACAGGGTGCTTTTCTCATGCCACTGGCATTAGTGAGATCACCATGCAGCTTGCAAACCTACGAGACACAAAGAGGAAGGGTTTTATGATAGCAGTTGTGAGTTAAGCTATGAAAGAAATGGGTGAGGCAGAGCAGGTTCTTGTTGTGAGGGAGCTACATGGCTACTCAGATTTAGGAGGGAGTTAAACATGAATCGGTAGTAGCTGTGAAAGTGGTGATGAAAGCATCAATTGGTACAAGGTGAATAGAAGTGGATGGGTACAGAGAAACCAGGAGTGGACAGAGGTTTGCAAAAGTGTGGGGGAATGGTGGGTGGGGTGTAGGAAATGTCTTTAATTGGGTAGGGATACAGGGTGGATGCAGGCTGGGGATTGCCAGTGGTACCTGAATTGGGAATAATAAGTTCTTTCGTTGCTCAATGGCAGGAGATAAAAGGAGATTATTGGGACAGGTTACAAAAGAAGAGTCACATAAAAGTCAGTTGAATAAAAATAATAGGGAGCAATCATCATCATCATCATCGTTTAACGTCCGTTTTCCATGCTAGCACGGGTTGGACGGTTCTACTGGGGTCTGGTAAGCCATGGAGGCTGCACTAAGCTCCAGTCTGATCTGGCAGTGTTTCTACAGCTGGATGCCCTTCCTAACGCCAACCACTCCAAGAGTGTTGTGGGTGCTTTTTACGTGCCACCAGCACAGGTGCCAGGGGAGGCTGGCAGCAGCCACGATCATTAGCAATGTAAACAAAATTATTCACTTGCAGCTAAACACAGAGGAAAACATGCAAATTTCCAGCACTCTATTCTACTCAATTAAAAAAAATCTGCTCTAATTTACCATTAGCACTATAGTTAATTCAGCCCTGATAAAAAAAAAACTTTCTGTGGAACCCTTTGCCTCAGTACATGCTTAATATTGTTTAACCCTTTTCATACCAACCCACCTGAGTATGACTGTCATAATTCCATGCCTATACACATCATAAACAAGGGGAAATTTACTATAACCCCTTAGTATTCATAGTACTCTGTCACATGTAATGTTTATTTATTCAGATTGTTTTGAATTAATCATGCATCATCTCATAGCTTCAAGATTTTGATGATGTGATTGCATATTTTTAAAATGACATAGTAAGAGAGGCGTGAAAGGCCAGATATGGCTAGTTCGAACCCTTTCTGTGGAACCCTTTCCCTCCGTACATGCTTAATATTGTTTAACCCTTTTCATACCAACCCTGGTATTTTGAATTAATTTTGAATTAATCCTGCATCATCTCATAGCTTCAAGATTTTGATGATGTGATTGCATATTTTTAAAATGACATAGTAAGATAGGTGTGAAAGGCCAGATATGGCTAGTTCGAACATGAAACAAGTAGAATATTTAGGCTGGATATGGCCAGTTTAAATGCTAAAGGCTTTAAATAATTCTGTTCTTGAAGCCTCATAATATAATCTGGTCATAATTTGTCTCCAAATCTAACGAGATGCACTCAGAAGCAAGCATTAAGTCAGACTGGAATTGTATTATGTTTAGAAACAGCTTAACAATCGGCCATGTGTCACTGTCATATGTAGGTTGTTGTCCCACTTCCCATCTGCTGTGAAGACCCACTTTTCATCTCATGTCATAAGCTCACCTCTTATCAAATGTCAAGGCTTGTACATTGCATTCAGCTATCAACATGAAATATATTTGCTGAAGTTGCAGTGTCAGCCAAACTAACAAAAGTCGGATACACGAGCGGCTCATTTTTCACACTTCATCATCATCATCATCATCGTTTAGCATCTGCTTTCCATGCTGGCATGGATTGGACGGTGCAACTGGGGTCTGGGAAGCCAGAAGGCTGCACCAGGCCCAGTCTGATCTGGCAATGTTTCTATAGCTGGATGCCTTTCCCAACACCATGTGCTTCCTAATCCTTGAACCAGCAATTGGTTCATTAAATCTCCCAATCATGTATAACGTTTACTCTTCATGAAATAATAAAAAAAGTTGTACAGGTGCATACATGTGTGTGTGTGTGTGTGTGTATGCCTCTGTCTGTGAGTGTGTGTGCATGAAATTATGAGATTGTATTTAAATGGCTATCAAGTAATTGCTGATCGTCTGTTTTCTGTTTGCAGTTTACTTCATTTTCTGGTGGACAGAACAACCGAAGATATACTAAGAACTCTCACTGTGATTGAACACTTAACACCAAATATCTCATTGAACACAACACACTAAAACTTCCTAACACAAAATACTAAAAAACTAAACACCACTCACTAAACACCAAGCACTAAATACAACAGACACTAAAAAATATACCCCACACACTAATTATTCATTATCATCATCATCATTTACCTTTGGTAGGCAAGCCTTTAGCATTTCACTCTAACAATAGGTATTTCTTACCTGACAGTATATCTGGTGACCTGCTGCCTGTCAAAGCTCTGTATACGAGAAACATTTGATCCTTCTGAAGAATTTGTCCTGGAACACCTAAATTCTACATTCCATATTGGTAGTAAGTGCCCTGCTTTCACACCGACACAGAAATATTTTATGGCACTAAGGACTTGTACAGTTCGAGTTTTGTTGAAAAACTGATGGAGATCAAACCAACTCTTGCTTTTATCTCCTTTATTAAGTTGTGGTTTGCTCAAAGTGAATCCAGGGTATTTAAAAATAGCCACTTTTTCAAGCTGATGTCCTTCAGCATGATATTGGTTTTCCATTCCATATGCACCTGAATGTCTGCCCTGTGTAGTGGTAAGTTCCTGGATTTCTACTTAACTGCCTTGCATTAAGCTGGTATCATCAGCAAAACATGGGTTGTGAAGGAACCATCTTCCAAGGAAAGTGGCGTTTACAAAATCATGTAGTGTACACTGCATGATGTTTTCCAAGGAAGATGTTGAAAAGCATTAGAAAGAGGAGATAGCATTAATGCACCCCAAGTATTGTCCTGAAGAAGTTTGTGGTTTTGTCATTCTAGTAAACTGTATGGATTGATTTCCATACAGTGCTTGAATCACTTGACTGAGGTTGATTTTGGAGTAGACGTCTCTAATCACTTGTCACAAATACATAGGCCAAACATGATCAAAGATTTTGAGGTTAATGAAATGCCATACACTAAACACTAAATACTAAGCACCAAACCCTAAGCATATCACCTTAAACACCACGCTAAACAATCATCCTCAAGTACTACGTACTAAACATTGAACACTAGATACAACACACTCAGCACCAAAATCCTCACTAAACACCTAACATAAACTTCAAACACCAAGCAGCACACATTAAACACCACTTGCTAAACACTATAGAATAAACACCACTCATTAAACATCACATCATACATGCCACACACTAAATCTGATTTACTACGTGTGAAACACTGAACACTAAGCATCACACACTACACACCACACACTAAACACTTAATTGGAAGCAGTAAACACAAAACATCACGACACTAAACACCTGAAACCTCTCTAAACATTAGGCCTTCAAGGAAAATGTTTTCCTTTCAGTACTTTCTATGAAGACACTGTATTTTGTGTTAAGGCAGTTCTAATGATTGTCTTCCTTCGGAAAGAACTCTGCTGATCTTCATAATTTCAGAAAAAGAGAGAAACAGGAAGAGAAGGAAACAGAGTTAGAAACAATTCTTTTTAAAACAATTTTCTTTCACATTTTTTAAGTTTGGAAAGAAGAGCTGTGCCTATAAATATTGCAGGTACTTCCAAGCGAGTGACCAATGTGTATATAAATATTGCCATAATAGCATGAGTGGATGGATGGTTTGTACAGTCATAAAGTGGTTGAATTGAATCTTTTGTCAGCTCAATAAACTAAAGAAGCAGAGTAATGCCATTTTTGTTTTTGTCAAAGATACAATGGGTGTAAGAAAGTATAATTTTCATTTTGAAATCAGAATGGTAACCTCACTGCCTGTGTGTGATAACTGGCGTTACAAACACCATACAATTGATCTTTACTCAGGTGAGTGGACCTGTCACTAGGTAAATAATTAATGATATTAACAGTTTAACCCAACACACTCAGCATAACACATGCTTTTTGAAATTTTCTCTTTCTCTCTCTCTCTCTCTCACACACACACACACACATACACACACAAGCACACATTTACTATATATGTGTGCATGACTGTATAAATACTCTTATTTTTTTCTGACAAATACAAAGTATACATAGCTATATATAATAATAATAATAATCCTTGGATGAAATTGATAAACATTTCATTCATAAATATTTCCACAAATCAAATGTCCCTTAAGATCACAGTTCATATTCCTCAGATGATTACAGTGTAGTCCATAGCATCTGTTGGCATCAGGTTGATCATCTTCATGGTTTCATATCTTCAGGTGATATAACATCAATGGATGTACAATAGAGAGCTACTCACCCCCTTTTGACTAGTATGAAGGTTGAATGAGTTATGATGTAACATAACATTAATGGATATACAACAGAGGGATGCTTATCTATCCTTCATACTGGTCAAATGTTATATCACCTAAAGAAAATTTTTTTTTTTTTTTTAGTTAGTTAATTAGTTAATTTTTGGGCTCAAAAAGCAAAAAGCAAGGCTATGTAGGGGCACATGGAGTTATGTACCGGGTGGTGTTCATGTAAAGAGTTCAGGCCACTTGTGGTCAAGAGAGACTTAGAACCGAGCGGTCGTCGGCATCTTCACCATCTCGTCCAGCAGCTTATTCCACGGATCCGCAATGAATCCATGAAGATGATCAACTGGATGGCCATGGATACTACAGATAGACTACACTGTAATCTTCTCAGGAATACAAGACTTTGATCTGAAGAGACATGGGGTTTGTGAAAATGCCCACAGCGATGCATTAAATGTTTATAAATTCCATTGAAGGTTGATTGTCGTTATTATTATATTTGTCCTACATTATATCAGTACAGCTCAATGCAACCCCAAAAAACTGGTTCCCCAGTCAGCACCATTAGACTGTGGCCAGCATAATGGTATAGGGGCTTTATTTGCATATGCAAAACGTTTCCTGTAAACAAATTTAAAAGATAAATATATGTATATATATATATACATTCGGATATAAGTGTTTTATATGTTATGTTATAATAAAAACAATTTAACTTTAAACTAAAGAATTATCTTTACCTTTTATCATTTATTTGTTTCAGTCATTAGACTGAGGCCATGCTGGGGCAATGCCTTGAAAAATGTTTTAGTTAAATCAATTGACCCAAGAACTTCTTTTTGTTTTTTAGCCTGGTAGTTATTCTACCAATCTCCTTTGCCAAACTGCTAAGTTATGGGTATGTAAACTCACCAACACCAGTTGTCAAGTGGTGGTGGGCAGACAAACAGACACAAAGACACACACACATATATATATATCATGGGCTTCTCTCAGTTTCTTATTTTTTTACTGCCCACAAGGGGCTACACACAGAGGGGACAAACAAGGAGAGACAAACGGATCATGTCGATTACATCAACCCCAGGACGTAACTGGTACTTAATTTATCTACCCCGAAAGGATGAAAGGCAGAGTCGACCTCGGCAGAATTTGAACTCAGAACATAACAGCAGACAAAATACCACTAAGCATTTCGCCCAGCGTGCTAATGTTTCTGCCAGCTCACCGCCTTTCTCTCAGTTTCTGTCTACCAAATCCATTCACAAGGCTTTGGTCAGCCCAGGGCTATAGTAAAAGACACTTGCCTAAGGTGTCACACAGTGGGATTGAACCCAGAGCTATGTTGTTGGGAAGCAAGCTTCTTACTACAGCCAAACTTTGCTTAATATTTTTTGTAGAGTACATATTTATTATTCTTTACAAGAAAAGGGGTGACAGTGAGTTGAAAATTTTAGTCTGCAAGCCTTTGTCAGACTGTGGTGCATTTGGGTCCCCCTTGGATTTATAGAATTTCTGGTGTGAAGAAGAGATATGTTGGATGATAAATAGAGTACAATGAGAGTACAAGGCAAGTATATTCAAAGGAAAATTTACTGCTATGAAAAAGACCAAAAGAATAAACAAACCACCAACTATCTAATCAAATGTCCAGCACCTAATCCATTACCTCAACCTTTTGAAAATAAAATATTTGCTGCAATCAAGGGAATAAAATTTAACATGCAAATTAACAGACTGCAGGAGGAACTGAAGCAGAAAATCGATCCCATCATTACCAGCATAAATGTGTCTGTAAAATCAGATAAAACAAGCAATCTCTACCAGATAAATCAAACTTCTTACAACCACTTCCTTTCTAACAATTCCAACATATGTAAAATATCATCATCATCATCATCGTCGTTTAACGTCCACTTTCCATGCTTGCATGGGTTGGACGATTTGACTGAGGACTGGCAAACCAGACGGCCACACCAGGCTCCAATATGATCTGCCAAAGTTTCTACAGCTGGATGCCCTTCCTAACACAAACCACTCCGAGTGTGTAGTGGGTGCTTTTACGTGTCACCGGCATGAGGGCCAGTCAGAGTAAAAGATGTTTTATGTAACACATTCTACCAGTATACGAAGTTTAAAAGTGTTTAGTTACAAAGAAATTATTTTTAAAATCTGCCGGTCGAAGCACAAAGATCCCATTTGATGACAGAACACGGTACAATGAAGTCATATAACAAGGCTGCAACTTTAAATAACTTTACTAGAGGTCTCAAACACATACAATTAAGCAATGAAAGAAGGAGTTTGATGAATAGAGGCCATGCTCATCTTCTGTCTACTACCTCATTTCTGCTGGCTGGCTCTCTTACCATACACACCAGCATTTGATCTTGCTGCGCTGGTTGGTCTATTGGGTAAAAATAAACTGATCCAAGAAATGGACTCGGTCAAGTATTACATCATCGCATGACCGGTTTATGTGACCAATTGTTAAGAACATGCAGAATGTACCGATTCCCGAGTATTTAAGCCCAAACAAGCAATTTATGATAATAGTCTTGCTACAGAACTTACGAAATATTCTTTTCTACTCTAGGCACAAGGCCCGAAATTTTGGGGACCAGTCGATTAGATCGCCCCCAATACGCAACTGGTACTTAATTTATAAACTTCGAAAGGATGAAAGGCAAAGTCGACCTCAGCGGAATTTGAACTCAGAATGTAACGGCAGACGAAATACCTACTTCTTTACTACCCACAAGGGGCTAAACACAGAGAGGACAAACAAGGACAGACAAAGGGATTAAATCGATTACATCGACCCCAGTGCGTAACTGGTACTTAATTTATCGACCCCGAAAGGATGAAAGGCAAAGTCGACCTCGGCGCAATTTGAACTCAGAATGTAACGGCAGACGAAATACCGCTAAGCATTTCGCCCGGCGTGTTAACGTTTCTGCCAGATGCGGCCTTAGAACTTACGAAATATTGTAGAACTTTGGAAATAGTTACTCAAAAGAAGACTTTGAAGGAAAGCAATTATAAATGATGCCAGACTAACACCGAAATCATCTAAAATGGCGTAGTTCCAACAAAAAAATGTATTAGACAATTAATCTGTAAGAAAAAATATATTTGACTGAAAATGCTAAACTAAATAAGTTATTCTGCGGGCCATGCTTGTTATTTAGTTTTAAAAAAAAACTGTTTGGGGTAATAAAGGTGTACGGTGATTTGAATAATCTACATACGACCATATTATAGCATGAAAGTTCTCAAAGACATAGAACTCACGACAGATTTGGGAAAAAATTAGGGTTTTTTTCGTATAGACATACAGTTAGACACACACAGAAGGCAGAGTATGCAGCAGCATAATAAAAGGTTAAATGACTATTCTGCGACGATTGAGTGATTCTGTTATTTTTTTAGGTTATTATAATTTCGGGATCATTTTTATTCCAAAGAATCCAATAATCACAGGAATTATAAAGAACTTTTATCTTTTACATTCAGTCAGGGAGTATGATGAAGAATTGGCAAGCCATCTAGATACAGCTTCCGCTTTCTTGGGTCTGTCAAAACAGAATTCAAAATGACTTGGTCGATGCTATTCATAAGGTTATATCGAATTTAATAGAAAATGAACTTAGGGAGGCTAAGTATGTAGCTTTTCTTGTAGATGAAACGGCCGTTGTGTCGAACTATTCACGGTTGTCAACCGTTTTGCGTTATGTTATAAAAGATTTACGGAGATGTACTTGCATACCGAGTGACCTGATCTGAGATCGTGTGCTGGAACGAAAACAATTGCAGCGTGGAAGGTGTTTATAATTATAAGTCATTTAAGAAACACACAAAAACCGTTCGATTCACTTCAATATTTAAATTTAATTTGCCAAAATATTTTCGTCGCTTTGAGACCGCGACCTGTTCACTGACAAAACTTTGCGCTGCATCAGTGAACAGGTCGCGGTCTCAAAGCGACGAAAATATTTTGGCAAATTAAATTTAAATATTGAAGTGAATCGAACGGTTTTTGTGTGTTTCTTAAATGACTTATAAACACCTTCCACGCTGCAATTGTTATAAAGGATTGTTACTAAAGAACGATTTATCTGTTTTAACGATGTTAGTGTAGATCGTTCAGCAAATGCGTTATCTGAACATATTTTAAAATGTAATTGAAACGAGAAAGAGTGAAAGCAAAGCAATTGCACAAACGTATAACGGTGCCGTTAGAATGGCAAGACAATGAAATGGGTTGCAGTCTAAGCTAAGAGAGACATATGAATATGGGATTTTTAATAACTGTTGCGCTCATGCTCTAAATTCGTAAGTCTCGTAGACAGGAGTCCCGGGTGAAAACCAGTAATCCTAACTACTAGACTTGTGATTTTTCTTTTTACATAATTCGTTTATGGAGCGAACTAAAGGTTATGTATTTAGTGGAAAATTTCAAAACTCAAAGTGCTCGTAATTTATAGTTTTATATTTACTTCAATGATCTTATTCGTACAATTGCCAAAATTCTTCAATCATTGCAATTTGATTCTTTTACAATTCCTTCTCCAAATGCCTCCCTAGAGCAGTCCTTTTCTGCGTTGAAGATAATAATGAAGGAATGCAAAAGGAGAGAAGTATTTCAGAGTTAGTCCTATATTGGTTGAAAAAGATTTACTCCAACGACTCATTAAAACAGAAGACTTCTATGAAAATGTAATAAATATATTTGCCTTCAAAGATCGAAGAATTAAATTAATTTATTAATGAGCTAAGTAAATAATTATTTTTTGCACATCGTTTTCTAAAATTTTAGATGTAATGAACAGCGATCCTTACACCCATAATATGAAACAAAATGGTTTCTCTTAATGAAATAATTTCAAAAGTGATTTGGCTCAACTAGTAAGTATTTATATGACCAGTTGGAAAGGTCACTGTACGCCACTAATATATATATATATATATATATATATATATATATATATATATATATATATATATATATATATATGATTTGAAAACCCCACAAGAATGGGAGAAAGCGCTAATACATGATCTAAGTTATATGATATATAAAAAATAAAAAAGAGTGAAAAATTACAGAAGGCTTGTGTTATAAGGTTAAAGAATATATTTAAGTCCTTATGTTGGAAAATGTTATAAAAGTTTGTGTATAGTAACATAGGTTTTGGAGGAATAACCGGTTCCGTATTTTCTTTTCAAATTTCTCAAATTTCTTTACCTACATCGTGTCATGTCTTCGCTATATATATATATATATATATATATATATATATATATATATCGAGGTGTAGGAAGAAAGGATCGAGATGTAGGGAGAAAGTTAGCCTCAAGCAATCCGTAATAAATA
>NC_042998.1:197734537-197747037 GCF_006345805.1 Octopus sinensis | reverse complement strand
ATACACATGCATGTATGTATATGTATATAATTTATACTAATTGTTGTTTAACAAGTTTCTAATCCGGATTCCTCTCTCATTTCTTTTCAGTTAGAATTGGAGGCCCTCCGACTTATGTGTGATAATAAAACGAAAAGATGCTGAGTAAAATCACTCTCCATCAAGATGGCTTCTGAAGAAAAAAAAACGGAAAATATCGGATGAAAATAGGGACATTCCAAGAACGTTGGGAAGACAGCTACTTTGTGATCCAGAATCAAGCACGTGCAAGTGGGAAATGCCAGATTCATGTCTTACTTGCCTGCGCAGACAATTGCCATTCCCAAAGAGTACAATATCAAGCGGCGATATAGTTCACAGCATAAAGACTTTGAGAAGTTCGAAGGCAAATTAAGACATGATAAACTTCGTTAACTGAAGTCATCTCTATCACAACAGAGACATGTTTTCAACAAAGTGCACAAATCGTCAAAAGATGTTGTAAAAGCCAGCTTTGTAGTCAGTCAAATTATTACAAAGACATCCCACCCATTTACTGAAGGTCAATTCGTGAAAGACTGTTTGGTGAACGTTGCCCAAATTGTCTGTCCAGAAAAAGTAAAAACAATTGCAGCGTGGAAGGTGTTTGTAAGCCATTTAAGAAACACACAAAAACCGTTAGATTCACTTCAACATTTAAATTTAATTTGTCAAAATATTTTCGTCGCTTTGAGACCGCGACCTGTTCACTGACAAAACTGTGATGCAGCAGAAGTTTTGTCAGTGAACAGGTCGCGATCTCAAAGCGACGAAAATATTTTGACAAATTAAATTTAAATGTTGAAGTGAATCTAATGGTTTTTGTGTGTTTCTTAAATGGCTTATAAACACCTTCCACGCTGCAATTGTTTTCGTTCCAGCACACGATCAAAAGTAAAAATCTTTTTTCTGAAATTAGTCTTTCTGCTAACACAGTAGCTCGACGAATTACAGAAATGTTACCCAGTGTGGAGAAGCAGTTAATTTCATTATCTCAAAATTTTGATACGTTCTCCCTTGCACTTGATGAGAGTACTAGTATGTGTGACGCTGCAGTTTGTGCAATTTTCGTTCGTGGCATTGACAAAGACCTCAAAGAGACCGAAGAACCTTTTGACTTAATCCCTCTGAAAGACACAACAACAAGAAGAGATGTTTTTAAAGCGTTGGAAAGTTCCGTTGAAGGTGCTAGTTTTAAATGGAAGAAGCTTGTGTCCGTAGCAATTGATGGAGCACCTGCGTTGTGTTCTGAAAACTGTGGCAGCGTGATTGGTTTAGTTAATGCAAAGCAAACTGAACTTGGTCGTTAACCTATTGTTCCTGTTCATTGCCCGATTCATCAAGAGCCCCTCGGTGGAAAAGCAGTGAAGCGATGAAATATCATGGATGTCGTGGTCAGAATCGTAAATACCATCAGAGCACGCAGTTTGAATCATCGCCAATTCAAGACCTTCCTGGAGCAAATGCATAGTGCTTTATCACTCTGGGGCACACTGGCTAATTCGGGATAATGTTTTGGAGAGATTCTTTGCGCTTAGGCGAAGAAGTAGGTGTGTTCATGCTACGAAACAAACAGATGTTCCAGAATTGGCTGATGATTTTTGTACATGTTTGGCTTTCCTGAATACACTCAATTTGAAACTGCAAGGAGAGTCAAACATGATTATGCAAATGAGTAACAACATCACTGCTTTCAAAATGAGACTAAGTCTGTGCGAGAAACAATTACTACTAAAAAAGCTTTGACTGTTTCCATCGCTGAAAACGTTGAATTCAGTGGACTGTGATGCATTACAGGAGTGTGTGGAATTTATCAACAAACTACCGAGGGAATTTGACAGACAATTCAAAGAGAGTACATTCTTTATATATATATATATATAATATATATATATATATATATATATATAATATATATATATATATATATAATATATATATATATACATATATATATATATGTATGTATATATGTATGTATGTATTATATGTATTATATGCCATAAATATGTCAACCCTCATTGACATCAGTTGTTGAGAAATAAATATCCTGCCTTTGGTTGAGAATCGAATTCTGGCGTCTTGATTTTTAATCTATTATTATGGAAATAACGGGAAACAGCATCAGATATAGCTTTTCTTTGAAAGAGTTCCAGGCACACGCAGAAAGAATTTTGTGGCCCTTTAAGACTCCCACCGGCATGAGGTGTGGCCCTCGAGTCATTTGAGTTGGAGATCCCTGCGTTAGATGTATCAATTTACATCTGATGATACGTTTTGCTTGTTCATTTAAATGTTTGTAGGAAAATCTAATCTTGAGTTCCACAAATGTTTTAGCCTTTGCATGAAACCGAACTTCTAGGGTCAAATTGGATATGTATTTCATAAAAGCACTTGAGATCGTAAGTCCATTGTATACAATGATTGGAGTCACGATTGGGTCGAAGGAGACATGCGTTTAGACATGATGATTTTGTCAATTCACAGATATTTGTATTCGTTTTTCAAATTAGACAATGATCTTCTTTAAAAGATTCGACAAAGATTTGTCAAAATGAAATTTAAAGTTGTTCACAGCTTGGGTAATCTTTCTTTTTGGGTTGTTTATAATTCTACAATTGTATTTAAACGTACATATTGAGCGGTGTTTGTCTTTTTCGGGAACTGTTTTGAAACGTTACTTGACTTATTTCGTTGCGTATCGTTACAACGCAATATTTACTCAAATATGTTAAGATGTATGTTTCGGGAATACCGTATAAGTAAACAATTAAGGGCCATTTAAAGTCACTATGATTCTACATTCATCAAAAAAAATTTCAAGAGATTTAACAATTCCACATGACTTAAGCTTGAGGAGGATACAAATATGCCAAACTCTGTCAAATATTTTCGATATGTCAAAGGCGACAATATTCACTTCTCCAGAATTATGTAAATCGAAGCAGAACTGTTTGCTTATCGCAATCGGAAAATCAGCCAATGAAGGTGAGATATGAAAACGTTGCTGTTTCTCAACAGCAGACTGAGTTATTCAGAGTACAAGGCAAGAGCCTGATGGATCAAACACTGAAAGACCTTGCTAACATACAGGAGAAAGACTAGTTATGTGGTAGGCACGATAATCAGAACGTTAGCTTGTGTTGTTTGGAAACAGGAATACTAAAGGTCGATTTCCAATAGACTTCAAAGAAGGCGTAGCTCAGCATTTGTTGAAGGGTGTAGACAGAACAAAAGACAGTTCAGAAGAGCACTTTTACAAAACTATAAAAGAAATATTATCAAGCCCGGAAGCCATAAAATTACCAGAAATTACCATCGTCGCAGAATTAGAGGTTTTACGCCAGTCAAATAAAAGGACATTACAACGAGACTAGAATAATTAGAAAAGAACTGAAGGAGAAATCCTGATTTATTATTAGAAGTCAATATTTACCATTATTCAATACGTAAGAAGTGACGAGAATCCAGTTCCAGAGAAGCAAATTACAACTTGATCCCCTTCATAGGCTGAGTTTTAGTGTCTGCAAGGACCTTCTTACAGCGATTAGTAATTTTTTTTTATTATAACCAATGAGGAAGGACATTATTTTCCGAACAGCTGTTTCGACAATAAAGATGGAGAAAGTGGTTCTTATGAGTAATAGCAGAGGCATAACAAGGCAAAGAACCAAGGAGAGGAATGAGACTTAACTATGTGTGTGGAAGCACTCCGTCGGTTACGACGATGAGGATTCCGGTTGATCCGACCAACGGAACAGCCTGCTCGTGAAATTAACGTGTAAGTGGCTGAGCACTCCACAGACACGTGTACCCTTAACGTAGTTCTCGGGGATATTCAGCGTGACACAGAGAGTGACAAGGCCGGCCCCTTGAAATACAGGTACAACAGAAACAGGAAGTAAGAGTGAGAGAAAGTTGTGGTGAAAGAGTACAGCAAGGATCACCACCATCCCCTGCCGGAGCCTCGTGGAGCTTTTAGGTGTTTTCGCTCAATAAACACTCACAACGCCCGGTCTGGGAATCGAAACCGCGATCCTACGACCGCGAGTCCGCTGCCCTAACCACTGGGCCATTGCGCCTCCACATAAGAAGAATCAACCTTAATACTGCATTAGTATTTTATTCAGTGGCTCTGAAAACATGAAAGGCAAAGTTCAAGTTAGATAGGGTTTCAACTCAGAGGGCTGAGACCTGGAACAAATACCAGAAGAAATCATATCCAACATTCTTAAAACACGACCAGCTCAATTTCACAGTGAATGTAGGTTATGTCAAGTTAGTCTACAACATTCTGTCTCATTTAAAATTTCACCAAACTCTCAAGAGAAGAAACGGTTGGCTTCAAGTATTGAAAAAAGAAAAAAAAAGAAATTGTGGTAGAAAACAAAAGAATAAATATATTTGTTTACAGTATATACATTGCACGAGACAGTCAGACAGACAAACAGACAGACAGATAGACAGATAGATAGATAGATAGATAGATAGATAGATAGATAGATAGATAGATAGATAGATAGATAGATAGATAGATAGATAGATAGACAGACAGATAGATAGATAGATATGTTTCTTTATTAGCCACACAGGGCTGCACACAGACAGAACAAATTACAAGGTAGAGCTTTTCTTTTGGGGGTAAAAAAGAGGGGGTTGGTTTTCGATCAAAAGGGATCGTAAAAGGAAAGAAAGAGGACAAAAAAGGGGAGGATTTTTTTTAAAAAGGGGGGGGGGAAGAAAAGGGGAGAGGAAAAAAAGTTGATCAATAGGGATCGTTATCACAGAAATGTCAATATGAAGTGTAAAGGGGAGGACAGGTGAGGTTTACCCGTGGAAAGAAAAGCCTACGGAAAAGACCACGGTAACCTCGGTCAATGAAGTCACATGTTATATTTCTTTTTTTTTTTTTGCAAATAAGCAACTCTCTGTATTAATTTTTACGGTTCATAGAATCATAGTCAAGGTGGCTTCGTCATTCATACGTGCCATCCTTGCTACATTCACCCATCTTTTTTTTAAACATTCACTAAGATAGATATGTATATATAGATAGATAGATAGATAGATAGATAGATAGATAGATAGATAGATAGATAGATAGATAGATAGATAGATAGATAGATAGATAGATAGATAGATAGGTAGAGAGATAGATAGATAGATATTCTTTTACTTCCGTTTACTTGTTTCAGTCATTTGACTGCGGCCATGCTGAAGCACTGCCTTAAAAGGTTTTCATCGAACAAATCGACCCCCGGAACTTATTCTTTTGAAGCCTAGTACTTATTCTATCAGCCTCTTTTACTGAAACGCTAGATTACAGGGACATCAGCACACCAAAATCAGTTGTCAAGCAATGGTGGGGGCACAAACACAGATACAAAGGCGCACAATATATATATATAGTTGGTGCACAATATATATATATAGTTGGTGCACAATATATATATATAGTTGGTGCACAATATATATATAGTTGGTGCACAATATATATATATAGTTGGTGCACAATATATATATATAGTTGGTGCATAATTATTGTGGCTTTTTTTCAACAAATTTTATTCAACAAAAGCAATAACTTGTAACAAAAAGATCTTTAAATGATTATTCCGGAGCATGTTCACCATCTACTCCAATTACTGCTTCACATTTGCTTGGCAGATGGTCGGACTGTCATTTAAAGGTGTTTTTATTAAATGTTGTTATTATTTTTGTTGAATAAAATTTGTTTAAAAAAAAAGCTGCAATAATTATGCAACAGCCCAATAAATGTCCAAGCAAGGTGTATACCGCAGTCTACTCTTCAGGTCAAGGATGTTTTTAATAAATGAAAGTTTACATTGTCGCAAGGTTTTACATGTTAACACATGGAAGATTCAATCAGAATGTGATTGCAACAATGTAAACTTTCATTTAACCAAGATACCCTTCGCCTGAAGAGTACCCTACAGTATACACCTCGCTTGAATATTTACCACTTCCGATGTTCCGCTTGCTATGAAAAATATGTAGGCCAGGTCTTATCTACTGCATTCCTTAACTCTCGTATATATATATATATTATATATATTATATTATATATATATATATATTATATATATATATATATACGTATAAAATAAAAAATAAAAAATAAAAATGTAAAATATATAACTATCTATCAGGAGAATATATATATATATATATATATATATATATATAGAGAGAGAGAGAGAGAGAGAGAGAGAGAGGGAGAGAGAGAGAGAGAGGGGGGGTTAAGAGACGGAACCACCTTCAAGCAACTCAAACAACATTGAACGACATTATCTATGATAGAGATATATAAAATAACTTTTATCAAAATTAATATCTACAATCACTATTCTGAATCATATACTAAGTTAAATTATTTAGACAACGCGCGTTTCATGACAATATGTCTATCGGTATTTCTGAAGATCTCGAAATTCAATACCATATCAATCCGACTACACTACCAAACTATTTACATAGTTTTATATAACCCAGACCTGAATATATCTATCGGTATTTCTATTTCAGAAATACCGATAGACATATTGTCATGAAACGCGCGTTGTCTAAATAATTTAATTTAATATATGACTCAGAATAGTAATTGTAGATATTAATTTTGATAAAAGTTAATCTTATATACCTCTATCATAGATAATGTCGTTCAATGTTGTTTGAGTAGATTGAAGGTAGTTCTGTCTCTTAAACCTATTATATATATATATGTATGTAATACAGCGAGAAATTCATTTTAGTAGCACTAAATCACTAAATTGAATTTCTCTCTCCCGTGGACTCGGAAATCACTTCCTTAAAAATAATAATAAAAATATTAATAATAATAATATAATAATATAATAATAATAATAATATAATAATAATAATAATAATAATATAATAATAATAATAATAATAATATAATAAATGCCCTGATGCAGTACCAGGCAGTGGCTCTCATGGCTTCTGATCTTAACTGATTGGAAGTGTTATCATGTACATTGTTTTGTCTTGGTATAAAAGATGGGCTACAGCAAATATTCTGCTCAATACCACAGATTTGCTTGTCAGTTGTTTGACATTAACCAGTTGAGCATGTCCCTTAGTGGCTGACGATATGTGCATCTCTGATCACGAGCAGAAGTAGTGGGGGAGCATCATAGCCATGTGTTGAGAGGGATTCTTTGGGGTTTGAATAATTCACCTCTGGAAACATGGGTGGTTCTTTCAACATCCTTAAACAACACTTATTCAAGGACCTTTTGAGTGGGATGGGCTACTCAACCTGAAGAAAATTCTTACTGGGCCCCACCTACAAGGTCATGTGCTATTTATCTTGATATGAGATCACCATGTCGCGCACATATGGTTGTGATGCATGTGCCTGGTGTACCTTTATCAGACGGGTAGTCATGATGGGTATGCTGGGCTTCGTATATTTTACCCCAGTGTCACTTTGATGGCATGCACTGCTCTCTCACTCAATAATAATAATAATAATAATATAATAATAATAATAATAATAATAATAATAATAATAATATAATAATAATAATATATATATATGTTTAGTAGGCATCCGTCAATCTCGAGAAACCATGGATCTGCGCCTGAAGAAATTGTGTCAGCTGCTGATGGCGGTGCAGCGTCTTCTGCAGCTGTAGAGGCCCACACGAGATTAGCAGTCACGTATACAGCGGCTGCATTTGAAGGAGCTCTCTACCGGCGCCACTGGTTTTCCTTCCGTCGAGTGCGCTTTTCTTTGGTGGCGGGTTCCTGTTTCTCTTCTCTTCGCTTCATCCCTTTTCGCAGTATTTTGATCTTCAGCGTGGGCGATCATTTGCGACTTCCTCCTATCCCAGGACGTTCAGATCAAACGATTTTACATCTCTCTTGCAGACGACCTTGAAGTGAAGATGAGGTCGTTCTCATGCTCTTGTGCAGGTGACCAGTTCCCCACTCAGGAGGTCTTTGGGGATCCTCCTGTCCGGTATGCGATGTACATGACCGAGCCAGCGAAGACGGTGCTGCTAGAGCAGCGTGAGTATACTGGGTATCTAGGTGCAGTTGAGAATTTCGGCTTTGGTGATGCGGTCGATCCACTTGATATCCACGATGCGTCTCAAATTACGAAGGTGGAAGACGTTGAACCGCCACTCCTATCTGGAGTAGAGGCTCCACGTTTCACTGTCATGAAGTAGCGTACTAAGGAAGCCCGCCTTATAGACAGCAATCTTGGTGCTTGCAGCCAGTTTTCTGTTTTCCCAGACTCTCTTTGTGAGCCTGGAAAATGTGGAGGATGCTTGTCCAATTCACCTGTTGATCTCAGGGTCTAAGGAGAGGTCGTCAGCTATGGTAAAGCCGAGGTAGGTGATGGACTACTTCCAGCTTGTAGTTGTTGACGATGATGGAGGAAGTGCTTGACGCTTTGGTCCAGTACGTTGGTCTTCTTCAGACTGATAGTCAGGCTGAATTCCAGACAGGCCTTTGAGATTTTGTCCACGATCTACTGCATTTTCTCCTCAGAGTGTGCTGTCAGTGCTGCGTCGTCAGCAAACAGCATTTCCCTGATGAGTACCTGACGCACCTTGGATTTTGCTTCAGCCTCGACACACTATACCAGTGGTTCTCAAACTTACTTTGCTCACGGCGCACCGTACAAGAAGTCCAAATATTTAGGTACACTTTGTACATAAGTTCTAAATTTATTCAAAAGGAGTTTTATACATATTAGTATAGCATAAACTATAAATTAATAGAGAGATGATTAAAAATGCAGAAACTTGCATGTACATACTCTTTATCTTTATATATAAAAGTGAGGTTGTGTGTCTGTCTCCTACGATTTAGATTCCTAACTACTCCCACATTTTGCGGTGCAGTTTAACCAAAACTGGGTATCTTATAGTCGTGATTCATATCGAGCCCTTCTGGGTATTAGCGCGCGTCTACGATAAGTCTACGATTTTTAAAAAAATTACCATCATTTTTTCCCATTTTTAATGCATTTTTTGCTAATATATAAGGGACGTAACTCTCTAAAATGCTTATATAGTTATTTCCCTTACAAACCCGAGCAACGCCGGGCGATACTGCTAGTTCAATATATGAAGCAAAGTTATCAATGAGAAACATGCGGTTGATGTTTTTTGGAAAGGTTGTCAATATTGGAACGTATTTGAGAAAGACAAACCTTCATTTCTTCTTAGATGCAACTGTGCCTCTCTCTTTTTTTTAGATTTGATGTTATTGAGGGTTGAAAATTCCCAACTCACATAAATACGATGTGGAAAATTGCATTGAAGTACAGCCGCAATACGTGAGGACGTATTAAAAGATTTTGTTCAACATCGTATATTTTGGTTCAATAGTTTATTTTTCACTCTTATTATTGAAATGAAAACTGCTGGGGCTACGACAGAAAAACAAACTGAAACATGGTCGTGCACCGAATATGTCCATAAGACGTCAGTTTCGAGGATAGATTAATGCTAATTTAGTTCTTATCCTTATGAAATTTCAGATTCAAAATTGAATGATACAACCACTTCTCGTTCATAGTTTAGAACTTTGTATAAACCTTTTTGCTATTTTGACATTTATATATGAACTTTCTAGCGAATTTCGGTTTGTATTTTTCATATTTTGAAATATAATCTTACTTTTTCGAGACACACCTAATTACATCTTGCAGTGAACCAGTGCGCGCAGCGTACGGCTTCGAAACCACTGCACTATAAAGTTTACCGTCTGATTTGGTGTGAAGGTACACACCATCAGTCGATGTGACAAATGCGTGTTTCAACCTGACTGCGAAGAAGTCATATATATATATATATATCTGTATATTATATATATAACACATAATGATATATACATATATATATATACACATACATACATGCATACATTATATATATATATATATATATATATATATATGTATGTATGTATCAAATATGTATGTGTATGTATGTATGTATCTATGTGCGCACACATATAATGTAAATATATAAATAAAATAAATTAAATGTATACATCTATACATGCCATATACATGTATATGTATATATATATATATATATATATATATTATATATATATATATATATATATATACGCATATATATATATCACGTTCTTGGCATTCTTGGCATATTTCTGTGTGGTGTATATATATATGTTTATATTCATTTTTTTATATATTTACATATTTTCACGTGTGCACACACAACACAACGCAGAGACGCACATACATTACATACATACATACATACATACATACATAATACATAAGCATACATACATACATACATACATACATACATACATACATACATACATACATACATTTATACAAACGTACATATATATATATTTGCATATAGAAGCGGTGTGTGTGTGTGCGCGTGTGCTTGTATACATATACGAATGTATTATATAAATAAATACGCACATTAAAACAAACATCAACCGTCACTCAAATATCCCAAAAATCCCCATTTCTCTCTCCCTCTCTCTCACTCTCTCTCTCTCTCTCCCTCTCTCTCTCCCTCTCTCTTTCTCTCTCTCTCTCACTTTCGTACGCAGACACACACGCATGCATGCATAATCCTGTACATACACACAGATACACTCACACATGTACACCTACTGTGTATACGTGTGTGTTTGACCATGTATGAATGTGTTTCGTATATGTTTAACCAGAATACGAATGAAATTACCCACAGTTCAATGTTTTATGAAATTCTATAAATACTTTTGTTATTTGAGGTTTCTCTAGCTGAAAAAAAAAAAACTCTTAGTAAGTAAATAATTTCTTTAAATCATTTAACAGAATTACAGACAGATTCCATTCCTATTTTGGTATCGATTTAAACAGGAACTCTCACTCAAGTCTTGGAATCAATTTTTTATTATGCTGAATATTTCCAACTAAATATAGTTTTCTGTCGAATTTTGCTCGACTTTGATTTGAAGCAACCAAAAATTAATTTACCAATATCAAGTGATACTTATTATCAACACCAGTAACAGGAATATTTTTACCAATTCTTTCGTATACAAGAAGGTCATAAACCAAACTACATAAATTATATATCTTCGTTGATGCTATTATTGTTACTGCAGCAGTTAATTGTTGGTGTTCTACCTGTTAAGTTATGATCCTTTAGTGGTCAACAATCTATAAACCAAACCTAAACTTCTAGGTACTGGAATCGTTATTATCTCAAGAACTACAAGAGCTTCATAAATTGAAACATGTCGTTTGGAATCGTGCTGTTGTTTGTGACTGTTGTGTCCAGTTTGGTGACCGCAGCTCCCCTGAACAAGGAAGTACCGTTTAATCTGAGTTCAGTGAATCAAATGAATTTTGACTTCAGTAAGGTAAGCATCTTTAACTATAAGTTCTATCGCTACTTTCATATGTTGGTAACTTGGGGAAGACTATAGCACCCCACCACCGGCACCATTACTCTCTACTTAAAAGTACTTTCTCGGACGTACCTTTATCAGGGTCGGCTCTGTTGTAAAGCATTCGGTAAGAATTTACAGTCACTTCGCATCGCATAAACACCTTCTGCTCTTGCCAAGATACCCAAAAATAAAACTAAACCACCCGGCAATTTATCTCTCCTCTTCTCTAACGTCTGTGGACTCCGGTCCAACCGAGACCACACACACGACTTTATTACTAATACAAACAACATATTTTATTATCCGAGAAACAAATCTTCTTTCAGCTTTTATCTGCAAACTATCTCTATTGTCCTCGCTACACACTTGACTCAAACTAAACTCCGAAAGTATCTGTGTATGCATAGATGTTGCTGTTCCCGCCGCTCACCTCTCTTGACACAGAATTCTAGTTACTCTAGTTCAAAATCTCTCTTCATCATCATCATTGTTCGACCGTGGTCGAGACAATGGAATTTACTATGCTACGCCAGACTTCACGGTCCATCATAGCATTACGGAGGTCCTGTTGCTGGATGCCTGTATCCCTGGAGATTACATCAGGGTAGGAGAAAAATTGCCTCATCCACTGATCTCCGAATTCCTCCGACCACCACACTTACTGTACCTCTTCTTGCATCGATGATTTCGATTATATTCCAACTTTTTTTGAAATTATTTTCTTGGTGACATTAATATTCACAATCGTTTATACAGCTCCCATTCATCTCATTCTGATGCAGTAATCTTCAACACTTCTACATCGCTTTATTTTTTTGTTTTTACGATTCGCTTAATGGATGGATGGATGGATGGATGGATGGATGGATGGATGGATGGATGGGTGGACGGATGGATGGGTGGATGGGTGGATGGGTGGACGGATGGATGGGTGGATGGATGGATGGATGGGTGGATGGGTGGACGGATGGATGGGTGGATGGATGGGTGGACGGATGGATGGATGGATGGATGGATGGATGGATTGATGGATGGGTGGATGGGTG